>NW_024344371.1:1431686-1662901 GCF_902729225.1 Pteropus medius | reverse complement strand
GAGACCTTCTTCCTGTGGTTAATTTAGGATTTCTCTCTCCTAGTGTGTTTTAACTGATGTTAAAGTGTCTTGTCTCCCTTTGGAGATCTTTGGTAAAGTCCAGGAATTTGGAAAAGATCAGGATAGAAAAATCACGATGGACAACAGCTGGTTGGATAAATAATGGCTCCGGGGGGACAGCTGGTTGGATAAATAATGGCTCCGGGGGGACACCTAGCAGCTTTTCAGAGACTAGGAAAATTTACTCCTTAGGTGGAAAATGGCATCACATCTCCTGGGTGGCCCATTCTCTTCTCAGTAGGAGGTGAATGAATGTTGAGACTGCCCTGGAATTGGCTTTTTGAAAAAAAAAATTTTTTTGACCATTTCCCATATTCTCACCTTTAAAACTAGAAGCCCCTAGAGCCAGAGCCATAGGAGTAGGTAGAAATGCAAGAGCCACTAGGGATTCCCAGGAGGGCAATTGGCTGGTCTCCCATACGAGAGTTGTATATTAACCCCAAAGAGAATATTCAGATCACTTTCCATGGTGCAGTCCAGGCCCCATTAACAGCATTGGGGCTGCCCACGGGACATCTAGTCAGAGAGAAGGTGTCTCCAGAACTGTGTTGTTTTAAGCCACCCAGTTTGTGGTACTTTGCTAGTTAGTCCCAGGAGACAAATACATTTATCACTAGGTTCCTGCATAATGTCTTCCCTATCCACAGCTTATTTTTTTTTCAGATCCAAACCATTAATTTCACCTACTGCGTTCCTGGCATCAGGTATCAGCTGGCTCTTTCTCTTTGAGGGCAAAGCTCACATCTGCTGGACTCACAGTTCTCAACTATGTGGGCTGCTTCTCTGCTCAGAAGTATTAGAGTTTGTAAATATTTCATGAAGGGAAACTCCTTTTTGAGCTGAGTGTCCCAAGTGATTGTGCTTTCTTCAAAAAGCACAGAAAGACTTGAGAATCTGGCTTTTAAATCTTCATGTGGCCTTGGCAACTCTCTTAACCTATTTGAACTCCAGTGTCTTCACTGATAAAATAAGGAAACCACTTCTGTCTTGCCTGCCTTCGGAGAATGTTGTTGATGGGAAAGAACCCCTCAAAGTAAAGCATGAAATGCTGTGAACACTTTATAGCCCTTTATTATCTAGACGTAGGAAGCTGGGATAAAATGAATATTTATTGAGCACACAGAAAGTGACAGGGACTTTTTGGAACATTCTTACACTGACTTTTCAAAGCAACCTACCAGATGGGTGGTTTATATTTTAAGTGAGGGAGAAAATAACTTGAAGGGACATGAAGAAACATCACTTGCATAAGAAATGATGAAAGTCCTAATGAAATCCGGGTTTCCTGACGTACAATTCAGAAGTTTTTCTACTACATTACACTCTGACTCTCTTGTGTGTTGATTGATTGATTTTTTAATGACATACTTCCTGCCACTTTGAGATATTTCTCTGACCCCTCAAAAAAAGATGCTAACCCAAAGTGTGATTCCTTGCTTAAGGTGAGATTTAATTTTTCAGTTATACACTGTAACAACATGCCCAGAAACCATAGAGGAAACATTTGGGTGGGGTAATTGATGTGAGCAGACACGAATCTATCAGAAAGTGAAGGGTTTGGGGTGTTTGTAAAACTGAAGCTTAAGCAAAGCTTCGGCGGGGGACACAGGAAAGACTGAGTCCAGAAAGGAGGAAGAGTCCAATTCAAAAGACACAGGAGGCTAGAGAATGTGCAAATCTGGGCCCACGCGCTGTGGTGAGGGGACAGCTTGGAGATGTAGAATCTTATCTGCATAGTGTGTGTGTGTGTGTGTGTGTGTGGCGTGTGTGTGTGTGTGGTGTGTGACTGAGACAGGGAAAAAAAATTAGGTCTTAGACATCTTCTGAAAAATATACGCTCTTGAGAAATCACCACTTGCCCCCTCACTGACTTCTCCACTTCCTACACAGCTGACTTGCTGAGTCTTTCCTTTCCTTCCAGAGCAACAGAAATGCCAGCTCCTTCTTTAGACATTTATCTGACATCCGTCTCCGTGCCGAGGGAACAGACCGCTTTTCTTCCCTTCTTTAAGTCCCGATTGTAGCTTCCATCTTCCCACCCTGAGTGTGATTAGGGTGAAGAAAAGCTCGTAAAAAAAGAAAATCAAACATCAGATAATTACGGCCCATAATTTGTTTATCTTTAAGAAGCCCATATGGAGGAGCATTACTCACTCTGAAGATCCGACATAGGCAGATGCATCATTTATACTGAAGTATATTATCTGCTGTGATATTTATGATGAAATGAGTTTGCCAGCCATCGTCTATCAGGTCATAAACATCTTACTCAGGCTTGAAAAATGGCTTTTAATATGTCCTTGATGCAAGATTGGGGCGACGTACAATATGTGACTTTCCCGGGAACAGAGCGTTACAGGGCTGTGTCCTGGAGCGGGAAGCCACGTACCTCTGCCTCACTTACTCCCCCTCCCCCTCATGCCAGTGAGATCAAGGGTCTTTAAGGACAGAGTCCATATCTTACTCTTATCTTTGTATCCTGTGAATCTGGCACGTGGTTGATGGTCAACAAATAAAAAAAAAAAATGCAATAAAATAAACTGATTCACATGTGAGGATGTTTGGATTCTAGGATCCTAGCCTCATGAACTTCTGAGGAAAACACAAAAAATATTTAGCATTGCTTGAGATCATTTATTTGTTCGTTCATTTATTTCATCATGCATTTGCTCATTTGTTCAACAAATGCTCATCGAGAACTATTCTGTGCAAGGAGCTGTACTAGGTGCTGTGTGGGATAAAACGATGAATAAAACATGGCTTCTCCCTTCAAGGAACTTAATGTCTAGTACTGAAGGTAAGAGAGAAGTCAATGGTAAACAGAAGACAATAGAGCCATAAAAATGCTGTGGGTATTCTGAGGCTGAATGATCCCTTCTAGCTTGTGGCGTAGGTAGGAGTAGGTGTTTAAATAGGATTAGAATGAATGCATTTCTTATTTACAAGTAAAATGAATCAAAGCTAATCTAGCTCTAGATGTTCAGAGGAAGTAGGCTGTGGTATCTCATAGACTTTGAAGAAGTACTCAAAAAATAAGCGTCAGGCAGGGTGGGAAGCCGAGGTCCCCAGGGGCCTTACTAGCGGAATGTTTGGCCCTTCCCCTGAGAGTTCCACTGTCAATATGATTCAGCACCAATGATTCTCTGTCTTTCTGGTCCAACCTGCAGTTTCTGGGAGTAATCAAGCTGAGCGTCAGGAGTTCAGCCCCTAAGTAACTAGCTATGACCAGAGGAACTATCCTCAGAAACATGGCTGCTAAAACCCCTTTGGGCCGTGGAAGCAGTTCCCAGAGAACAGGGGTGGGCAACTCTTCTGGCAGGAGACTGTACAAGCGGGTAAGATTTGGATGCATCTGAACGTGATCTTGAAGGACACGTCAGATGCTGGGAAGTACAGGGCTAAAAGCCTCCCCACTAGGACTCTTGCCCTTGGTTCCCATCTGTTCTCCTAGCCTCAGCTATGGTCACTCATTCCGTCTGCTTCCCTTCTAGATGGCCTTGTATGTGAGTGTGCGTGTGTGCACCTGCGAACATGTGCGTGAGTGTGTGTGACTGTGATTACATGAGTGCGTGTATGTGCCTATACAAGCAGGTGTGAGCATGTGTCCGTGTGTGTGCGCCAGTGTGAGTGCAAGCATGTGCGTGAGTGTGAATGTGGGTATGTGTAAGTGTGATTCTGTGTGTGCTCCTCTGGATTCTGCTTCGGGCAGGACAGCGGGGCAAGGAGATCACAATCAACAGCCAGGCTGCACCTTCTCATGCCAAGTGGGCTTCTTCTTAGTATAGCTTTTATGTGAGATGGGTTTTTTGTCTTGTACCTGAGAGAATTACTAAAATTACTAAATGCTCTCTCTTTTTTTCAGCCTGTCTTCTATATGTGCCAGCCCAGACAGTGGAGTAGAACAGAACAGAATAATGCTTATTCTGCAACGCAATGATTTCTTCACACCCAAGTCCAGTAATTTCTTCCTTCCTGCAGCATCAATGCATTTCGTTCTCTTGAACTTTCTCTATGTGTTGAAGTAAGAACAACCAAACCCGTAGAGAATTTTTGAGTCTGTTTGAGTTTTATTTGAGCCAAACTGACTACATGCTGGCCCTAATTGTCTTTTTAGCAGCTGCAGTTTATTTGTGAATTATTACTCTTTCAAGAGCCAGTCATTGCTTAGGGCCTTCCAGCCCATCTTGAGCATCAGTGCTGTGTTTGGGAATTTGTGAGGGAGGATAGAGCAGAGAGCTGGAGCTGGAGGAGGAGGATGGCACCTGCCATTGTTTGGGATGTAGAATAGGGTCCCCATCCTGCGGGGATGGGGGGGTGGGAACACTCGGACCCAGCATCAGCAGAAGTCCATCCAGCCCAGGCTTTTTCCTACCCGAGGCTAAAGAGATCTGGCCAAGCTCCCTTGGTGCTTATGACAACACTGAGAGTCTATTCTGCTCAAGACCACCGTGCTACTCCAGGCCGAGATTTTTCAGGCCAGTTCATTTCTGAGAATGGAAAGAAGGAGGGAATTCTGGACAGTGCACTGAAAACTCTTTCAAAACATTGAAACTCCGCTTTGGATCTATAAATGGGAACTTCTACTTGTCATCCCACATGAAATCAATTTTTTTGTGAGTCTCCCCCACAAGACTGTGGGCACCTTAGTAGCTGAAACTGTGACTTAATAATTGCTGAATCCTCAGACTAGCACAGGACCCAGTGAATTCTTACCAAATGAACTCCAGTTCTTTAAGGTTCTCAGGACCAAAGTCAACCCTTTTTTAAGCAAATCTATAATTCAAAATTCAAGCTATGTATATTTAAATATAACACAGTACTGTAAGTATGTTACAAGTCACTTTCTGAACATTACATGTTGCCACAATTTCCAAACAATAATCTGTCAGTATTAGGGTTAGGGGAACTTTCCACTTTCTTTACCCAGTTAATTCTTCCTCAGTCTTCAAAGCTCAGCTCCAGGTTCAAGGGCAAATATCTAAATCAAATTCTGCAAATAGGCGCCAGGATTCTCATAGTCCTCAAGATACACACACACACACACACACACGTTGGTTTTGACAAATCACCCTGTTATGTCAGCAGACACCTTGTATGTCATTGGGTTTCCTCTCCCCTACTCTCATTTCCTCCTCTCCCAGACATTTTTCAAGTGTCCTTCTGGGGTGGCAGTTTAGTCACTGCAAGCCTAAGAATAGTGACTTCGAATCAAGAAGCTTCCCTTGCAATGGGGTTCCACATGGAGGTGCCCCCATGGGGTTTCTCAGCCTCTGCAGTGATCTGCATTGGCTTATTGAAAGTCAATCACAAGTCAAAGTGACACACTCACATAGGAGAATGGTGTTTGGGCCCATCAGCTGTGGAATCGATACCTTTAATTGCGGAAACTGAAGTGAAATAAAAATAGGAAGAAGGGAAGGAAGGAAGGAAGGAAGGAAGGAAGGAAGGAAGGAAGGGTGGTACCTGTCTTGTACCACCCTCTGCCCAGGGAGGGAGATAGAGGACAGAGAGAGGAAAGGAAAGAAAGGAGAAGAGAAGAAAGGAGGAAAGAAAGAAGGAAACTAGGAAAAATGTATTGAATTTTTACTGTGTGCCAGGTTTTGCACAAAGAGCTGTTGATCCATAGGTTGACTCATCTTCCACTTATCAAGCACCTACTCTGTCCAAATATACCAAGCACTAAGGACACAGAGGTGAAAAAGCACTTACCCAAATTTTGCAAAGACAGACAAGCACCAACTGACTACACATGGAATGACTGTGATGTACAAAAGACTGTGGAAGCGCAGAGGAGGGAACAGTTTCCTCCTGTTGAGAAGGAAGGTGGGTCAGAGAACACTTCATAAAGGGCTGACAGGAGTTTCTAAGCAGAGATGGGATGGAAGAATATCCTAAGCAGAGATCTTCAGGAACAGAGGCAAGAGAGTGAGTACACACACACACACACACACACACACACACACACACACACACACACGTGCCTGTATGTTTGGGGATTATTGAGCACTTTGGTGCAAAATGGCTCCTATTTTCCAGTGCCCAATAGACTAGTTCTTTGCATATTTACTTTTCCTATTTGCTTCTAATAATTAAGCACTAAGGAAGTAGCTTTGATCGTCAGCCTCACTCTCCGGGTTAATTAGCTATTTCCGAATAACTTGCCAAATTCTTGCTTTTGTCCCACGCTTGGCTCCCCTCTCCTTTCCCTTTCCCCAAAACACTGATTTCTCTGGGGAGCTCTTGTTGGAGAATTGACTGGAGCTAATTATTTCAGATAATTAAGATTGCTAAGCAAAGCGATTTAATTCTTTCTATTTTTTTTTTTTTTGAGAAATGTTAATGCCTACATAGCAGACCATCAATAAAACTCCTTTTAGAAGGTGAAGTTGTCTGACTGCAATATTGAATTGAGAATGACTGGGATCAAATGAAATACAGTAAAGATATTTCGCAGAGTAAGGAAGTTTATTTGGGAACAAATGACTTTTTCTTATCAGAGTTTGCTTTTACTTGAGGCAGTGTTGACATGAGGGGAGAACCGAGTCAGCTGAAGCCACCTGTGTTAAAAAAGGTTTGTTTTCTGGGATCCTCCACTTATCTTCTCTCTCTGCCTTGTGCCACCCTCTGCCCTTTGCTGACTCTCCCTTGAGCATAAAGCTCTTATACTCTGGCTCCTCCATTCCCTTTTCCCCCCTCCAAACATGGGTCCCCCCAAACCTGCAATTCTCTCAAGCATCCTATGCATCGCAAATAGGTGACACATAGGTCAGAACTCAGGTGAGAACTTTTGGAGAAGGGTTGGAATATACGGTATTGAAAAAAACAACCTGAATTTGTGTCAACATTTCAGCAGTTAGAGACTTCCCATAAAACCAGATTTCCAACTTCTAGAAGCCCAGCATTCTTGCATAGGAGCAATTGACTAGAATAGACTAGCCACTGTTCCCCTTAGACAGGCATATGGGCTCTGGCTTGCCAACACTCCACCCAGCCTTCTTCATTTATTATCTTACCTGCTTGGCCCTGTAGGTGTTTAGGTTTGACACCCCTGATTGAATTACTTTTTCTACTTTCTTCCTTCCCTATTGTACCCGAACTAACATCTTCTCTTTTCTTGGACATATTTTAATTTTGTGATAAGAAAACAATCTGATTAAACAAATCCATTTACTGAGAATAAATGACCGATAGTCTACTTAATCCCACCAGAGATATTGTATTTTCAAATTATTTTATTTGAATCTCTAACTGTTAAAAATTTGAGCCATGTGCCAAAGGAAAGTGAAGACCATTAGATGGTAGAGGATAGCCAGGTTTTCCCAGGTTGTCTTCAAATATCTTCATGGTTATAGTGTCCTTTAGTGGAGAGAGAATGGACTTTGTAGTCACACAGGTCTGGCTTCACATCTGCATCATCACTTGTATATCTGGCTTCACATCTGCATCATCACTTGTATATCTGGCTTCACATCTGCATCATCACTTGTATATCTGGTGACCCTCACATGGTTTCTGAGCTTCAGTCTCCACATCTGGAAATAGTTTGTTCCTAGGATTGTTGACGGGTTCTGTTGAGCTGGCCAATGTAAAGTGCCCACGACACAGTAGCTGCTCAAGAAATGCTGCTCTTTCCCCCACCACCCTCACTGTCATTCGGGCCTGTGGATGGGTGTTCAGAATGTGTCTGAATGATCGCAGAATCACTATCACCTTGTTTACTTATTTAGAATTATATTCAAAATAAATGTTAGAGAACACATTCACTGTTTAAAAAGCCCATGCTTAAATTAGTTGATTTGGTGAGGTACATACATAGCCATCGTCCTAGTTAGGAACTGCACAAAGCATAATTCACTCACTCGTTCATTGATCAGTGCAATAATCTATTCAACAAGCATTTATTGGGTACTGTCCCTAACCCAGCAGCTTTTACTAGGTTATGGTGCGGTGATAAACAGCTCCCAAATCTCAATGGCTAACAACTGAATACTTATTTCTTCTTCATATTATGTACTGGTTACAGGTCAGCAGTGGTTGTGCTCTTGTTCCAAGGTGAGTTCTGGCTTCTGGGATCCAGGATAAAAGAATGACCTCTGACTGGGACATGCTGTTCACGCGGCAGAGGTGGGAAGGAAGCTGGTGAGATCATGCAATGCCTCTGGAAGCTTCCTTTTGGAACTGGCCCACTGTCACTTTCACTCATATCCTATTGGCCAAAATTAGTCACGTGATCATGCACAAGGTCAATGGGAAGGGGAACTACCATCCCCTCAGGAAAGCACTGTAGGTCATGGCAGTAGGGAGAGATGGTTAATCTTATTACAGGGAAGAGGAAAGCAGGGTTTTGGGAACATTATACTAAGTGCTGGTCATGAAGAAATGGATGAGTATGGACTGTTCTCTCAGCAAACTCACAGTTTAGAGAAGAAGGTGGACCTGCCATTGATTATAGTGAAATATAATTAATGGCTATCATAGCTCTTGATGAGCACTGTTCTAAGTCATTTACATGTATTAAATAATTCAATCCTCACATGATTCTATGAACTAGAAACTGCTATTAACACCACCACATTTTATAAGTGAGGAACAGAGGCATCCAGCAGTGAAGAAACTCACCCAAGATCACACAAGCAACATGCAGTAGAGATTAGACTAGAACCCAGGTTATCTGGCTCAGGTGTGCCTGCTGGACCATGGCACTGGACTGCCACTCTGGTCGTGACTGAAGTCTCACACAGGTTCTGGTGGCCAGGCTGGAGTTGGAAAAGTGGTGACAGTAGATGACATGGTCCTTAAGGACTGAGCGGGGATTTAGCCAGGTGGAGGAACAAGCACTCCTGATGAAGGAGAAGGAAGAGACAGAGGCTCAGAGTGAAGCTGTGTCCTGAGTGTGGCATCATGAGTGATTCGGTGCCAGTGAAGCCAGACGTGTGTGGCTGCAGAGCCGGAGAGGGGCCAGTTCATGGGGGTCAGGCTCTATCTTTAAGTCTCTGGAGAGCTACTTAGGGTGGATTTGAGGGTACAGAAGTGGAAGTAGGGAGACTAGTGTGAGGTGAGACAACTTTAACATGTCCCTCTTATCTCCTGCTCCAAAGGGGATTTCCTATTAGGAAATTAATTTTTCTATTTGCATGATCATTTTTGCCTAGCTGCCTGCCTCTGTCTCCCTGGGGCAAGGGTGCTGAGTGTGGGATAGGGGCTGGTGGGCCCTGAATTAACGAAAGACAACCAGTGTGAGCAGGTTGCAGTATTTTCTACTGCATCACACTGTATTACGCAGATCTGCAGAAACACTGAACATTTTTGTTTTCCCTGAGAAGCAGAGTGTCGGCAGCTTTATTTTTCTCAAGGGTATAGCGCTGAATGTTATTTATTGTTATGACTCTGAATTCAGTGGCGTCTTTTTTTCTGTTTCCTGCTGACAGATGATTTGCTCTTGAACAATTAACAGACTGAAGGCTGTGTTCCATCTCCTCATGGGTTCCTGCCAGGCACCCTTGGGAGCACAGGAGGAGAAAGGCTTTCTTCTTGATCCTATTACTGCTGCCCAGCATTGAGAAGGATTAATTAACCCACCAGGTTTTGCTTCATTACCAAGAAGAAAGAAAAGCCAGTGACAGTGAAATTCAAACGTGAAGAATGCAAAGGATTCGGTGCTTGAGTGCCTTAGAGCACTTCTAAGCCTTGGCTGAGCTGTGTGGCACAGTGACAAGTGGGATGACTTGGTACAAATTACAGACCCTCAAACCCTTGTGTCTTCATCCTTAAAATTCACACTTCAGTTCCACAAATTGACCTCATACTCTGAGCTGAGCCCCACAAGGGCCAATACAGAACAGTCTTGTCCCTCAGATGGTCGCTGTCTAGAAGGAACTGGGAACAAAAACATCCCTACCTCTCAGGGTTGTGAGAATTAATTAAATGTGGTAGTATGTGTGGAAGTACTTTGTAACTAAGCATTATGTAAATGTTAGTTATTATCATGTTAACGATATTCAGACATTCAAACAATTATTGAACACTTATTAGGGCAAAGGACTATACTTGGAGCTAATGGTGTATAAAAGAATTTGAAGACAGTGGCCTTGCTGTTCAGGAAGGGCCAATAGATGCAGATATGAAATAGTTTAATGACATAGTCAGGGCTTCAAAGAAGATTCGTCTCACATGCTAATCATGTCTGGGTGGCTATGGCCACCTGGAGCATTATGCTGGAAAGGATTCTGAAGTTCTCTCTAGGTTCAGATTAAAAGATGTGGCAGATTGGAAATGAATGCCATGGTCACAAACTGGGCCCGCGGTGATACACATACTAGGTATCTATGAGTGCCAGATATTAGTTAGAAAACCGAGTGATAAAAATAACCGTTACAGTAGTTTAGCAAAAATTGGCATCAGTATGGGCTTGGGTACCTAGCAAAGAATGCAGAGGAGCTAAAAGTCAAGGTTGGCCCTGAATTATAGGCAGGATTTCAGTGAGGAGAGAGGAAGACCATTTCAATGTGAGAGAATAGGATATAGGGCATCTGGTAGGAGGCAATGGGAGGGTACAGTATGAAGAACCCTAAACAGTCAGGAGACCTGATTCAAAGCCTGGGTCCCCCAAAGGAGACTTTATGGTCTCAAAGTTTTCATACATAAAATTATAGAGCTTGACTTAATATTCTTAAATGTTCTTTCTAATTCTACTAAACAGTGCATCTATGGGCTAGATAAGTCATTGACAAACTGTATTTTGTGGAACGAAACGGTTCCACAAGCTGTTCTGTGAAAAGTAAGTTTCATTATCAAATAATATGGAAAAATTCTGAATTCTAGAGACTTGTCGATTTCTATTCCTCTCCTTCCATTCTTTCTTGAATCCAGTCCAACTGGTCCTTAGACTTAGCGTTTGTTTTTATTGTAATTATTATTATAATGATAGCAAACATGGGAAAAAGTGGATTCCATAGATATCTTAAAATATAAATCAATAGAATTTTGTGATCAATTGCATATAGGTAATGAAAAATAGAGTGAAAGCAATGATGACAAATGTTTCGAACTAGAACATGGATAGAATAAGCTAGGGGAGTATTGATTAGAAAAGAGAAGTTGAGCCAGGTGAGGGACATAAAGCAGGGCTAGGGAAGGAAGAGCGCCATCCTAAAGGCCAGGTAGCTGATGGATTTCATAGAAAAGAGGTGTCTAGGTTACTCATAGCTATGGACGTTTATTGCAAAGGCATAAGAACAGGTAAAGGAAATGAGGTTATTACCACAGCAACAATGCAATGTTCGGGTCTAGAGTGACCAACTCTCTTGATTTGTCTAGGACTAAGAGGTTTCTCAGGACACAAGACTTTTGCTTCAAAACTTTGAAAGTCCTGGGCAAAAAGAGTTGGTTATTCTATTGGGGTACCAGTTTTCCTCACCGTAAGATCGGCAGCTGGGTTCATAATCAAAGGGCAATTTTTTTTGATCCAGCAATTTTTGTTGAGATTTTTCTGGACAGAATTCCAGTTAGTCCCTTAAGAGGTGGCTGATCTCTCCCGTGCCCAGCATATGTAGAGACATCTCCAGCTTGTCCAGTATTCTCTGGTCCATTCAGCTACAGGTGGGTAATGTTTGGTTCTGCCTCTTAACATAGTATGCTGAGTGCAAGTGTGAAAAAGCAGATGGGACCACTTCCATCAGTTACCATCACATTCATTCAACGGAAGTAAGGCCTTATGGATTCTTTCTCTTCAGTCTACCCAGTACAGAGGAAAGATGATGGGTCAACTTCGAACAGGTTGGCTTTAAGTGACCCTTTGAGGTTTAGATGGAGGAATATTTACAGAATTGGGGGAAAGATTTGCATTTGAGCTATAAAAAAAATCTTGGATATTCTTAAAAAAAAAAAAAATAAAGCCTGATAAACTCTGTAGGGAATTACTGAGGAAGGATTCAAGAGAGTGCTGGAGAAGGAAGAAGAGAAGTTAAAGTGGAGAAGAAAAGATGGGGCAAGGGGGGAAAGAGAGAGGGAGAGAGAGAATGGTTGTCACAGTCTTTTCCAACCCACCTAGCACATTAGTACTTTCCACCATTGCACTAAAACAGTAAGTCATGTGAAAATCTCATGCGTTTAACACAAATGGTTCCAGCTTCTCATACAGGACTCTATGAGAAGGTGTAGTTGATTTAGAAAACTGTCCCTTCATGCAAGTATTGGCCTTTCAACCAACCACGTGCATTTTGCAGTGTAAATGTTGTTTCAGAGAGATGCAAGTTCAGTAGGTGAGTCTGTGAAGCCCAGGGCAGCCTGACCCCAGCCTGGAAGTTGGGAGACCCAGCTCCCAGCTTTTTCCCTCTGGGCTCCATTGTGTGATCATGGGCAAGTGACTTAACTTCTCTGGACTTTGTCCATCCAGCATTTCATGGAAGAACACAACCCCCTCTCTTTTTGGCAGGAGAAGCGCTGAACTCAGGGAGAGGAGGCAGAGACAGGCCCTTTCCAGCCTGGTGTCATAAATACAAGCACTGTATGGCTTGGTCTCCCACAAAGACCCTTCTTTCTTTATTGGTTACTCAGGGCTTCCAATCTCCCTGGGATCTCAAAAGGCAACAGGAGATATTCAGCTAACTTCAGAGGTTGTGATTTGTTATAACCAGTGTGTATCAATAGGCTACAAACATCCCCCTGGATTCCGAGTGAGTCAGAGCTTAGCCTTGAGAGTCCAGTCAGAAATGCAATTGCATTTTGTTTTCCAAATCCCTTTGATCTTGGGCTTATCCTTGAAGGCAGGCTGGAATCTTGAGCATAAGATGGAGGCTGATGTGGCAGGTTAGCCCTAGGCAAAAATCGTGCAGTAGAGGAAACCTAACTTCAGAGCCTGATCTAGCATCTGGGAAAGTGAGTGATAACAGCTTGAAGTGGTCGTCCTAGGGAGGGGAGGGTACATTAAAAGGGATCAAAACTTTGTGCTAAAGGAATAATTGGGAGCTGCCAAAAGCACAGAAACCAGAACAGAGGCATTGAGGCAACGCTGCCACAGGCTGTTTTGCAGGCAACCAACACTACATACAACTCCATGAGCTGCAGATGGAAAGTTGGGATATACATTTGGAAGATGCAGTCTTTCATTATGAGTCTTACTCTTCGGGCCCATCAACCTGCTGGTTTTGAATGGATCCAAGGCTGTAATGAGGTGTAAATACCATTAGGTGACAATGTACGAATGCTTCCCCCCACCCCGAGCCCCTTCCCTCACGTCCTAGAAAAGTGGAGCTGTGGGTTTGTCTTCAAGCTCAAGTTTACAAGCAACTAACTCATCCATGCCCACTGCATCTAACAAAACAGCTTTAGTAGCCACAAGTACCACTTGATTGCAAGGGTCGTGTGTGCTTGTGTGTGTGTGTGTGTGTGTGTGTGTGTGTGTGTGTGTGTATGCAGCAGCATTTTACATCACATATACATATGGACCTATCCATGCATATGCATATGGACCTATCGATGTGTATTTTCACTTCATTGTTAGTGACCAGAAAATGGGCAGCAGGGACAGAAGGCAGCAACTGAACACCTGGGGCCACACTGTAAAAATGGATTGCCTCTGTCTTCTTGCTTGATCTTTCCTGGGGGAAAAAAACTAAATTAGATTTCAGGGAGTGCTCTATGGCAGCCCTCTTCAGAACAAGTTCATATTTCCCTAGAAGATGCTGAGTTTCCCAGTTTGCAAGGGCCTCCTGGTCCCTTCGCCCTAGACAGACTGGACTCTTTCCCACCTCCACTTCTTTGCCTCTGCGCTATCGTTCTGTGGTCATTGAAGCCTTCTCCCCATTCTGTTCTTCTTTCTCTCGGTGTAGCCACCCTGTTCACCAGTTTTGTGCCTAGCTACAAAATTTCTATGAGCTTCCTTTACCCCATAGAGCTTCCAAGTGCCAAAAGAACAAAACCAGCCTTTCTCTGCTCATTGAGGGTGCACTAGGGCTCATCCTGGGAGTGTGTGGCGGGGGGTACAAATTTTTATTAATAAGTCAAACCAAAGACAATGCGTTGTTCCAAAGGCAAAAACTTTAGTAGCCTGGCGAAGGAAATGCTTAAAACTGCTGAGAATAAGTTCCATTTTGTTCTTGGTGGTCGCCCTGTCAGCAACTTTGTTTGCTCTTTTGTTGGTTCTAGTCTTGAACCGAGTGCCAGGGGAAGAACTTCTCACATATTTGAATTCCCACCTAAAGCCAGCACTGGGCCAGGGGCTTCAGGGGGCCTGGTCTGTAAGACTCAGTCATTGCTCTGCAGCAGACTTTACCCAATTAGAGATCTACTGGCCACCCACCCACCCACATCCAAGCTGTGCTGGATGACATTCGAGTGTGCAACACATTCCTGTGAGTGAGCCCGGGTCAGGCACAACTACTTCCTGGGCACAACTACTTCCTGGGCACAACTACTTCCTGGGCCGAAACACCATTATTTTCTTCCCTGTGTGACAAAAACATAACAAAATACAAGTGCGAGTGACCTGGCAGGGATACTATTGAATCTATTCCATTTTACACATTTTCAAAATTTTTGAGTCTATTTAGTCTAATAGATAAAAGTGGTACACAAATAACTAGAATAGGAAGCAAAATATGAGCAATAAGAGAAAAAAAAACATCCAGTGGATAAGGAAAGGGAGCAATGACAAACGACCGGGAACAGGGAGGTGGGAAGCAGGAAAGGGCCTCTCCGCAATAATCTTTGATGGGTGAACTTTTTTTCAAAGTATTTTTTTGCAGCTTTATTGAGGTATAATCAACAAATAAAATTATAATATATTTAAAGTGGTGATTTGATATACATATACAGTGTGAAAAGATTCCCACCATCTAGTTAATTCACATATCTGTTACCTTACATATATTTTTAAAATTTATATTTATCTGGTTTTTTTTTGGTGAGAACATTTAAGTTCTAATCTCTTAGCAAATTTCAATTATATAATACAGTGTTATTAACTATAATCACTATGTTTTACAATAAATCCTCAGAATGTATTCTTATGGTGAAAACTTATATCCTTTTATCAAACTCTCCTTTCCCCCCACCTTCCCTAGCCCCTGGCCACCACTTTTCTACATTCTGTTTCTGAGAGTTTGACCTTCTTCTTTTTTTAAAGTTCACATATAAGTGATACCATGCAGTATTTGTCTTTCTTTGTGGCTTATTTCATTTAGCAAAATACCCTCAAGATCCATCTATGTAGTCACAAATGGCAGGCTATCCTTTTTAGGGCTGAATAAGATTTCAGTGTGTGTGTGTGTATCACATTTTATTTTTTTTAATTATTTCATTTATTTATTTATTTATTTATTTGTGTCACATTTTCGTGATCCATTCATGGACACTTAAGTTGTTTCTATGTCTTGGCTATTGTAAATAATGTTCTCAAGAACAGGGAGGTGCAGATATCTTTTTGAGATAGTGATTTTACGTCCTTCAGGTATGTATGTATGTATGTATGTATATATGTATGTGTATATACACACACACACACACACACACACACATATATATATATACACACACACATATATATATATATATATATATATATATATATATATATATATATGCAGAAGTGGAATTGCTGGATCATATACCAGTTCTATTTTTAATTGTTGGAGGAACCACTATACTGGTTTCCATAGTGGCTGCACCAATTTATATTCCCACCAACGGTCCGCAAGTGTCGCCTTTTCTCCACATCCTCATCAACACTTTTATTTCTTGTCTTTTTGATAATAGCCATTTTAACAGGTGTGAAGTGATATCTCATTGTGGTTTTGATTCGCATCTCCCTGATGATTAGTGAGGTTGAACACCTCATGTACCTGTTGGCTATTTGTATGTCTTCGTTTAAAAAATGTCTATTCAGTTCTTTTGCCCATTTTTTAATTGCATAGTTTGTGTGTTGTTTTTGGTATTGAGTTCTTTATATATTTTAGATGTTTACCTGTTATCAGATATACGACTTGCAAATATTTTCTCCCATTTGATAGGTTGCCTTTTCTTTTTGTTGATGGTTTCCTTTGCTGTACAAAAATTTCCTTTGCTGATGTAGTCCCATTTGTTGATTTTTGTTTTTGTTGTCTTTGCTTTTGGTGTAAAATCCAAAAAATCATCACCAAGACCAATGTCAAGGAACTTACTGCCTATGTTTTCTTCTAAGAGTTTTATGGTTTCAGGTATTAAATTAAAGTCTTTAATTCATTTTGAGTTGACTTTTATGTATAGTTTTAGAGAGAAGTCCAGTTTAATTCTTTTGCTTATGGCTTTCCAGTTTTCCCAACACCATTTATTAAAGAGACTATTCTCTCCCCATTGTATAGTTTTGGCTTCTTTGCTGTAAATTAATATGTATGGATTTATTTCTGAGTTCTCTATTCTGTTCCATCGATCTATCTATCTGTTTTAATGCTGTTTTGATTATTATAGCTTTATAATACAGTTGAAATCAGAAAGTGTTATACCTCTAGCTTTGTTCTTTCTCAAGATTGCTTTGGCTATTTGGGGTCTTTCATGGTTACATAGAAATTTTAGGATTGTTTATTCTGTTGCTGTGAAAAATGCCATTAGAATTTTGATAGGGATTGCAATGAATCTGTAGATTGCTTTGGGTAGTATGCATATTTTAGTGATGTTAATTCTTCAAATGCATGACTATACTATATCTCCATTTATTTGTGTCTTCTTTGATATCTTTCATTAGTGTCTTATAGTTTGGTTTTCAATACAGATCTTTCCCTTCCTTGATGAAATTTATGCCTATGTATTTATTCTTTTCGATGTAGTAATAAATGAGATTGTTTTCTTTTTAAAAAAATCTTTTAAAAAAGATTGTATTCTTTTAAAAAATAATCTTTATTGGAATATACTTCAAATACTATAAAATTCACCCATTTAAAGTATAAGACAGTGTTTTTTACTATATTCACAGAAGTATGCAATCATCACCACAATCTAAATTTAAAACATTTTTATTATTCCAAAAAGAAAGCCAGCACTAGTGAGCAGTCACCTTTACTTCTTCCTACTCCCTAGCTCTAGGCAACCAGTAATCTATATTCTGTCTCTATATTTCCCTATTCTGGACATTTCATGTGAATGAAATTATTCGGTATGTGAGATTTTTAAAAAATAATTTTTATTTTTCAGTTACAGTAGACATACAACATTTTATTAGTTACAAGTGTAAAACGTAGTGATTAGACATATAACTTATGAAGTGATCACCCCGATAAATCTAATATCCATTTGACACCACACATAATTATTATAATATTATTGACTATTTTCCCTATGCTACACTTTACATCCCCATGACTATTTTCTTACTATCAATCTATACTTCTTAATCCCTTCCCCTTTTTACACTTACTACCTCAACCCCCCTCCCATCTGGCAACCATCAAAATGTCCTCTGTATCTATGAGTTTGTTTCTGTTTTGTTTCTTTATTTATTTTGTTCTGTAAATTCCACATATAAATGAGATCATATGTTATTTGTCTTTCTCTCTCTGACTTATTTCACTTAACATACTACCCTCTAGGTCTATCCATGTTGTTGCAAATGGTAAGATTTTATTCTTTTGTAATGGCCGAGTAATATTTGATCGTATATAGGTTCCACCTCTTCTTTATGCGTTCAACCATTGATGGACACTTAGGTTGCTTCTGTATCTTGGCTATTGTAAAAAATGCTGCAATGAACATATGGATGCATATGTCTTTTTGAAATAGTGTTTCGAGTTTCTTCGGATAAGTACCCAGAAGTAGGATTACTGGGACCGTCTTTGTCTCTTGTTATAGTCTTTGTCTTAAAGTTTATTTCGTCAGATATAAATATCGCTACCCCAGGTTTTTTTTTTCCCCCATTTTCATGAAATATCTTTTCCACCCCTTTACTTTCAGTCTGTGTGTATCTTTTCATCTGAAGTGAGTCTCTTATAGGCAGCATATGTAATGGTTTTGTTTTCTTACCCACCCTAAGTCTTTTGATTGGAGCACTTAATGTATATACATGTAAAGTAATTGTTGATAAATATGTAGTTATTGCCATTTTATTATTCATATTTTTATCTTTTATCTTTCTTCTTCTTCTTAAAGAAGTCTCTTTAATATTTCTTGTAATACTGGTTTGTGGTGATGAACTCCTTTAGCTTTTTTTTGTCTGGGAAGTTCTTTATTTGTCCTTTGATTCTAGCTTAAGTCCTTACTTTTCATCGCTTTGAGTATTTCATGTCAGTTCCTTCTGGCCTGCAAATTTTCTCTTGAGAAATCTATCGAAAGTATATGGAGCTCTCTTGAGCTCACTGCTTTTCTATAGTTGCTTTTAAGATTCTCTGTCTTTAACCTTTGACGCTTTAATTATGTTGTGTCTTCGTGTGGGCCTCTTTGAGTTCATCTTATGTGGGACTCTCTGAATTTCCTGGGGTTGTATGTCTATTTCCTTTGCTGGATTAAGGAAGTTTTTAGTCATTATTTCTTCAAATAGGTTTTCAATTCCTTGCTCTCTCTCATCTCTTTCTGGTACCCTTATGGAGCAAAGGTTGGTATGCTTGATGTTGTCCCAGAGGCCCCTTAAACTATCTTCATTTTTTTGGATTTTTTTTCTTTTTGCTGTTCTGATTGGGAGTTTTCTGCTACTTTATTTTCCAAATTGCTGATTTGATCCTCTGTTTCATCTAAATTGCTGTTGATTTCTTCTAGTGTATTCTTCATTTTAGTTATTGTATTCTTCATTTCTGACTGGTTCTTTTTTATGTTTTCTATCTCCATTTTTATGTTTCCTATTTCTGTTAAAGTTCTCACTAAGATCATTACGCATCCTTATAAACAGTGTTTGGAACTCTGCATCTGGTAGATTGCTTGTCTCCATTTTGTTTAGTTCTTTTTCTGAAGTTTTGTTCTGTTCTTTCATTTGGGACATGTTTTTTTGTCTTCTCATTTTGGCTGCCTTCCTATGTTTGTTTCTATGTATTAGATATTGCTGTTACATATCCTGGCCTTGGTAGAGTGATCTTATGTAGCGGACGTGTGGGGCCAAGCAGCGCAGTCTCCCTGGTCACCTGAACTGGGTGCTCCAGGAGTGTCCTTTATGTGGGCTGTGCACCCTCTTGTTGTAGTTGAGCCTTGATTGCTGTTGGCACGTCAGTGGGAGAGATTGGCCCTTAGGCTGATTGATTGTCAGGACTGGCTGTGACTGTAGTGGAGGAGCTGTTTTGCAGGGGCTGACTCTATGAATCAAGATTCTTTTTAGTGGGGCTCTGGTGACTGCTGAGTCTGCCCTTCGAATGTATCATTTGTGGAGGTTGCTGGGTGGTGCTCTGTTGTGGTCCAAAGTTGGTCACTGGGTATATTTGTTCTGGGGCCTATTGGGAGGGGCTCTGGTGCAGGCCAAGGTCAGCTGCTGCCTGTGCCCTGCCCGGAGTTACTTGGTAGGAGCTACAAAGTGATCTGTAGATGGTTTCCACCTGTGCTGGGCTTGGAGGTGCCTGGGAGAGGCTAAGCTGCAAACTAGGCTGGCTGCCACTAGTGCTGGGCTTAAGGCTGCTTAGCAAGAGGTATGGGGCACTCCGAGCCCAGATGCTGCTTATTTGGGGTTTGTGAACCTTTGAGAGATTTTAAGAAAGTCTTCAGAATGAGCCAAGACAGGCCATTTGTATGGAAAAGCCACTGGAAATGTCTTGGGTGGGCCCACAATTTGGGTGGGGCATGTTCTCAAGGAATCACCAGGGCAGGGCTAATGGTGTTAGCTTGGTTGATGGAGACTCAGATATGGCGCTAGTCTGCACATGTTGTCTGGAACCAGGGAGGGCTCGACAAAGGAACAATGGCTTTTCCCAACACTTTTGTCTGGGAGAAAGCTACCCCTCTAACTCTTGCCCTGAAGCCAGACAACTCAGTTCCTCCTTGTATGTCCCTGCCGCCTCAGTTCTGGAGCTCTGGGCTAGTAAGTCCGTCAGTGAGTAAGTACATGCGTGGGTGCTTTAAGAGGAACACGTGAGATTCCAGCGCTCGGTCTCACTTAGCTACAATCTCTGCTGGTTTTCAGAAGTTATGGAGACTTCTCCTCTTGGCACTGGAACCCTGGGCTGGGGAGCCTGGTATGGGGCTGGGGCCCCCTCACTTCTCAGGGGTGGCCTCCAAAACAGATATTCCTCTTGATTTTTAATGGCCACACATGGGTGTGGGACCTGCATTTGTTCCCTCCTACCAGTGTCTGAGTGGTTTCTTCCATATATCTTTAGTTATAGAATTTCTGTTCAGCTAGACCTCGGGTGATTCTCAATGATAGTTGTTTCGTAGGTTAGTTGTAATTCTGATGTGGTCATGGGACGGGGCAAGCAGAGATTTTACCCACTCCACCATCTTGACCAGAACCAGTGTGTGTGTGTGTGTGTGTGTTTTGACTGATTTCTTTCACTTAGCATTATTTCAAGGTTTGTTCACATTGTAGTGTGTATCAGTACTTTATTTCATTTTATGGCAGGATAAATCCATTGTGTGGTTATGCCATATTTTGTTTATCCATTCATCATTTGAAAGACATTTGGGTTGTTTCCACTTTTTGGCTACTACGGGTAATGGTGCAATGAACATCAATGTACAAGTTTTTGTATGGACATATGTTTTTATTTCTCTTGGGTGTATACTTAGGAGTGGGATTACTGGGTCATATGTTATCTCTGTTTAACTTTCTAAGCTGCCAAATTGTTTTCCAAAGTGGACACACCTTATTCGCACTAGCGATGAATGAGACTCCAACCTCTCTATATCTTCATTATTGTCTTTTTTATGATAGAATCCTGGTGGGTGTGAAGTAGTATTTCATTTTGTTTTTATTTGCATTTCTCTAACTACCAATGATGTTCAGTATCTCTTCATGTGCTTTGGTCATTTACATGTTTTTGTTTGTTTGTTTGTTTTTTGAGAAATGTCTATTCAAATCCTTTGCTCACTTCTTAATTGGGTTCTGTGTCTTTTTATTATTTATTGGATAGATGTGCTCTTAAGTGGCAGAATGCAGGAGCAAAAGCTTAGATATGGAGGAGGGGGAATCCTAGTGAAGACTAGGAAATAAAACAGGTTGCCAGAGAGTAGGCTTTTCAGTTTTCTGCATTTAGCAGAGATGGTTGCCAAACATCTCTACCTATAAAGTGCTGATAAAAATGAGACAAAATGTGATTAAAAACAAAAACAAAAACAGTGTTTACACATAGGATGATTTCATCAATAAAAGTCGATGCCATTGCTGTAATTGGCTGCCTAAAATGGGCTAGTCACTGACTTGGGAATATTAGATATGATCTAAGTTAATCCTCCCAACCACTCTATGAATTTTTCTATTTTTTCAGCTGAGGAAACTAATGATCAGAGAAGTTAAGTAATTTGCTCCAGGTCATTATATGCCTAACTAATAAATGGCAAATGTAAACTTCAAACCCACAACTGTCAGCCTCTGAAATGCCAAGAGAGCTGCAGTATACTGCCTAGGAGATAAAACTAGAAAGGGAAGTTTGGGGATCTTATTGTACAAGGCCTTAACTATTCAGAAAAAGATTTTATGCTTAATGTGGAGATGTCAGATAGTTGTCATTTATGAGCCAGGGAGACAAGAGATACATTTTGGAAAAGATAAAACTGGATTGTTTGGAACAGGGGAAACCAGAAGAAGCTGAAGGACAGGCTAGGAGGCTATGAAAATAGTACAGGTGAAAGATAAAGATGCAGAACTAAAGAGGTCACAGGGACCTAGGGAAGGAAGAAGGTATGCAGTGGTGTGCTGGAGCCAGCTTATACCAGCTCATGAGAGCCAGTTATTAGAACTTAATTCAATTATTAAACACTGTCTTTATTATAGATTAAATTACATAAACTTACAATTTAAACTTTTACTTTTAAAACAAAGATAATGTTTATTAAAAAGTCATAGCTTTCTACTTATTTTATTGCACCTTACTGTTACCAGTGCGCTTAATGTTATTTTCGTCTATTTTATCTGTATGATAGAGATGCTATATGATGGTGTACTACTGCATATTTCTTCCCAAGGTTCAATGATATCATGCCGGTCCTTTGAAATTGGACATAATGGGGTGTTTACAGCATGGAAATCAACAAATTTCATAACCCAGGGGTTTTCTTTTGGGAGATGATGGCTGTTGAACATTTACCAGCATGCCACTGGAGAGAAGAGATGTTGAGGAGGCAGAATACATAGAACCAGGCAGTTCCACAGATGTCGGGCAAAGGGAGAGGTGAAGAAGATGTGGTGTGAGGGATTCTGGTCTGCGGCACATGCCCGAAAGTGCTGGGTGACTCGATGCACATGAGCAATAGGGCATGAGGCACAATGGGAAAGACAGGCTGACCAAGAATGCTTACTTGCGGAGGCAGGTCTGTTTCAGGGTTTGAGAGAGAAGAAGGGGAAGGTACAGGGATAATGATACACACGAGACACTTATGTTTAGTCTATGGGTACTTTGTTTGGTCACCTGGTTTCCTCAGCCATAGGACAAAGTAGGGGACTTTCCAGGGCAGAGACTATTTTATCAGTGCCTGAGTACTCACTTCAGGAAATCTACTAGGTGCTGGGTAGAGAGGATATTAATAGAAATCTCTTTTCTTAGAGCTGAGCTGAAACTACCACTCTCTATTTTTCCTGGACAGTTAAAAAGAAGTTACTTAACCACTGTAAGCCTCAGCTTTCTCATCTATTAAATTAGAACACTGGGCTATGAGCTTTTGCAGTTTGAGTTCTATGAGTCTTTGACCTATATGCCATGTCTCCTTGCTGCCTGCTAACTTCTGGACAAGCTCACTAAGTTCTGGGGGCTCGGATCTCAAGATAATAACTTATGAGGCAACCATTCATCTGGACATCATCCATCAGGTAAGGAAGGAAGGCCTGGGATTCCATCAGCCTGAGTAAAGGCAACATAGATGGGCTTTATCAAATGAAATGGGACGAATGGATGTCAGGCTTTCCAGTGTTACAGAAATATTGATTCAGGCAAATAGATGATCTATTGCATGAATATCTCAGAGGCTGTTGCAAATAGAGACGCTGTGGTATGGAGAGTGTTTTTTACATGATGAAGGATGGCTTTTTGGTGCCGCATCATTGCAATGAGAAGTGATGCGTGGAGCCCTAGCCTCACTCCCTGGGCCATGCATTACAGAAACAGTGATGCTCTTTCATCACCACAGGTAAGTGGAGAAATGTACAATTACGGTTTTAATAAAATCAAAGAAAGAGAGATGATGGCAGCTTCCCCAGGGATGCAGAGCTTCCTGGAACCAGGCAGGGTGCAAGGCTGCTAATTGGACTTTCCGAAAGCTCCCTGCTAGAGGGAGTTGTGGGGTAACTGCTGACTCCCAGCATCTTCTGTCTTGCCTGAGAGTCAGTGAGCACACAGGAGCCCTCTACCAGGACTTAGTTGTGCTAGTTATTGTAATCACCAATGGAATTATGTTAATCACAGGTGCCCTAATTTTACATTCATACCATAATTCTATTTCTGTATTGGCATTTGAGCCCATAAACAAATCTGCTTTGTCGATATAGAAGCTGGACTCAGAGAGCTCATGTGACTCATTGAGGCTATTCTGCTGTCTGGCAAAAGAGCTAAGACCAGAATTCAGGCTTCCTGAATAGTTCAGGGCTGATTTCCACTCTATGTCAGTTGAAGCATACTACAGAGAAAGCCCACCTTCAAAAACTCCCAATGCCTCGTTTGGAAATCTCAAATACTGCCTTTCATCCAGACTAGTGTTAAAGAAGGAGTCAGCTGTTTGCCAGCCTTTTTACTATGGGCTCAGAGGCGGATACACCTGTTTTCCAGCCTGTGCTGTGCTTCCTAGACTGTGTATTCCAGAGACTTACTATTTATAAGCCTCAGTTACTACATCTATAAAATGGAGATGAATTCATTCAAAATGTATTACTTGAGCATTTATTACATGTCAGTTTCTATGATAGATGCTGATAATAATAGTACTTACCTCACGAGTATTTTGGCAAAATTTAAATGAAATGAAGGCAAGTGAAGTGGGAAGCATAGTGCTTGGCCAATGATAAATATTTTATTGGTATTGGCAAAAACATGAGTAAAGTTTCCCTATATGTCCTTATTTCTTCCTTTTACAAATATTTATTTTAAGACCTGATATAATATGAGGGTTCAGGAATGAATAAAGCATAGTCCCTGTCATAGAGGAGATTTATCTCTGGCACAGACCATCCTGGGTTTGAGTCCTGCCTCTCCTATTGGCATAACTGTACAGGCTTATGTGAGGTGTCAAAATTATGTATGTAAATGTCTAGCCCAGTGCTCTGAAGACAATTAGCATTCCATTAATGATGCTCATTATCATTATTATATTATCATTAGGTTATTATTAAACAATAAACAGGTACTTTCGATGCATTGTGAACATACTAGATAGCTCGAACACAATTACCATTCAGTTAATGATGATAATTATCATCACTCTTAGATAAACAGATATTTGCAATGCCATATGCATATATTAGGGGAAACAAAAAGCAAAAGGACCATAAAGGGGAGATTTCAATGAACTGGTCCTTGACAGATACATTGAAATTGCTCCGGAAAGAAAGGAAGCAAGAGGCCAGCACAGGAGAGGGAACAGAGTTTGTGAAGGCTGGGGTGTTTAGGGAGAGGTCACAAGTTTAGTGTGGCTGGAGGAAAGGGAGTTGGGAGAGTACAGCAAGGTGAAGCCAGAAAGATGGGTGAATGGTGAAAGACCCTGTAAGAGTCTAAGGAGTCCGTCACGTAGAATTGGCACTGGGGAGCCAATGAAGATTTATAAGGGCATATTTGGGGATGGGAGACAGAGACCAGGCTTTGGTTACCTGCAGCAGGCTGAGTTTTCTGGCCCCTCCTTTCATCCCATCTCATTCAGGCTTTGGTTACCTGCAGCAGGCTGAGTTTTCTGGCCCCTCCTTTCATCCCATCTCATTCATCCATCTCAATACTTAGTCAACAGCCCTGAAAATTTTGCCCTCTTGTCCTTGCTACTGAGGTGCCAAACCTGGGGTGGAGGCTATCGTCACCGCGCCCTCTACGTGCCTCTCCCTGCTAAGAGTTCCACTGATCCAGGCTGTTTGACGTGCACTTATCAGAGCTCAGTTTTCGAAGTGTCCAAGTTCTGGAGATTTTATGGCCGGGGCAGCATCCCTGTAGTTGATGCCTAGAGCTTGATACGTGTGTGAGATGCGGTGGGTCAGAGGGGTCCTACCAACTAGTCTCCCTGGGGCAAGAAAAATAAGAAAAAAAGCAACTGTGAGCAAAAGCTCCCCTGGAGGCTGGCTGAGCTGGAGAAGTTTCAGATCCCTTGATGTTCTCCCTCTGTTTCTCTTTCATCTCTGTTGTAAGCTGGGCATTTCCTGAGGGCCGCCTTTCTGTTCTACATTAATGACGGACCTTTCCCTACTTACCCCTTTGAGACTTTAGCATGGTTATTAACTTGTCATCAGGTTTCCCCTCCATTTTAATTTCTCTTGCTCAGCAGCAGATGGAGAAAGATGGGCGCAGCTACCGTCTAAATAGCTTCTACCTTTCACGGGTAGCTGTTTTATCTTTCCCGGTGACCTTTGTGAGTGAAAGTCACATTGTCTGATTGGCATCTATGCTGAGCCCAGTTCTTTCCCTCAATATAAAGAAAAGTCACCTTCTGTGGCAGGGAGCTCCTTCCCTCCGCTGCCTCTGGGGGTGATGAAGGGCTGTTAAACTTCCCACCTTGGAGAGCAGGACTTTGCATATGGAGCTGAGAATCCAGGCCCTGCCCTCAGAAAATCTCCTTTCTCTCTTCTTAGGAGCTAATACTCTTGGTAAAATGTAAAAAAGGAGGAGAAGTCTCCTGGTATCAGCCTTCTGATTTGTTGTACCGAGGCTTCCGGAGCCTCTGGGGTTCGGTGCAGACCCAGGTCTTGCACTTGATCAAGGCCTTCCTGACTTTTCTTGACCATAAACAGGTAGATGGCAGCCACCAGAACTTGGGAGACCTGGGAAATCTGCATTTTCAGATAATCCTACTGGTGAAATCACTTAAACCCTAGTTAATGGCCAGCCACTCAAGCCAACCTTTTTCCCTTGAAACAAGAGTTTTCAGGATCCAGGGCCTTATCCTAAAGAGTGTTGTGTTGGAGGAGGGTCCATTTGGGCAGATGGGCCTTTGGAACTCCTGAGCTGCATTTACTGTGCAGGTAGCTGCCTCGGCTTCTGCCAGGTTACTATTTTTTCTGGCTTTCCTGAGAATCATCACGGGGTAGTGAGAAATGATAGTGTCCCAAGGTTGTTCTGAAAGGGCTAAAGAGAGGGGTGCTGGCTCTTCACTTCTAGGATTCCTTTAGTCAGGACCTCGGAATTAGTACTTGGTTGTCTGGGGTCTGGTGTTGCTATCTCACATTTTGTGTATGTTATGCTGACTCTCTTTGAGGTTTGTACCTGTATTCATGTCTTGTGCATATTGCGTTGATACGCAATCTCTACACAAAGCCAGAGCTAGTCATTATTTTGATAATCATTGCTTTATTTAATAGTTTCAAAACGCTGTTGAGGTCAATTGCATGATTGCCGTTTTACAGATGATGAGAAAAGCTGGAATGCATTGACCAGGGTCCCACAGCTAGTAAGTGGAAGAGTCGAGATTTGAACCAGGCT
Source organism: Pteropus medius (assembly GCF_902729225.1). Classification (NCBI taxonomy): domain Eukaryota; kingdom Metazoa; phylum Chordata; class Mammalia; order Chiroptera; family Pteropodidae; genus Pteropus; species Pteropus medius. Next base: position 1,636,142 of record NW_024344371.1, on the reverse strand, counting down.
TGGCAAAGCCTAGGCAGTTCCTACCACATCATACCATACAGCATAAGACCAGGTCTCCTGACTTCTAGTCTGGGCCTCACACTATGTGATTACTAATGTGAGTCTGTATCACAAGTGCTCGCTGCTGAACTTTGTAGCTTCATTTGTTTCCTTGTCAGTCCTAATTATGGGGAGAGAGTAGAAGAGACAGTGCCAGGAGAGCTGGTAGGTGTGGCTGAGTCTGTGTGCAGGAGTCTGATAGCCCTCATTTACCTCACTTAATTAATTTTGATTTGTTTCAAAAACGTACATGCACACAGTAGCAGTCATTTTCAAAAGGAAAATCGAGAATGAGATTTAAATGACACTTTTCTCAGTTCTCTCCCAGGATGTTGTATAACTGGTACTATTCTAGATGCATGGGAGAGAAATTAATTTATTACATACTATGGGTGACTTAGGACCCTGGTTCTCTAAATGTGGTGCTTGAATGCCTGGGTGTCTCTAAGACTCTTCCAGGAGATGTGTGAGGTCAAACATTTTTCATACTAAGACATTACAGTTGACCCTTGAACAACACAAGTTTAAACTGCATGGGTCTACTTAGAAGCAGATTTTTTTCATTTGACACTCACTGTTCAAACCCAGTTGTTCAAGGGTCAACTCCGGGGTCGGTGATCTGCATATACAAAGAATGGACTGTAGTTATACATGGATTTTCAACTGCACAAGAAGTCAGCATCCTAACCCTGCATTGTTCAAGGGTCACCACACATTTGCTAAAAAGGAAAAGTTGATTTCCCTTAAGAATTACTTCATTAGACTTTAAAAAGTATTTTGTGTGACAAAATAACAAGTATCCACAAAGAATTTCTGCTGCATAAAGTACTATGAACATCTTGAGGAAAAGTGGTTATATGATTGTTTGAGTTGTGGGCTGAACTAGCAGCTTTTTCCATGCAACACCATTTTCACTTGAAAGAATGACTGATAGACAAACTATCACTATTCAGACTTGCGTATTTAGCAGATATTTTCCAACAAATGCGTCAGTGAGCCAGTCAGTTCAAGAAAAAACAACTGACAACATATCTTTCCTATGGTAAAATTGAGTTTTCAAGTGAAAATTGAATTTTGGAAAACCTGTATCTAGCACTGTGAGCTTGACAGCTCCCCAGTTCTTAAAGATTGTTTCTGATGAGATTGATGGTGACATTAATGATTGTGACTTTTTAAATATAATATAATAAAATATGTCAACATTTGGAAAGATCTTCATAATTCAGTGAACCGATACTTTCCAAATGACCAATGCATACTGTTATAAAATCATGCACGGATAAAAAGAACCATTCAAAGTGCAAGATAGACCAGTAGATTTTAATGTAACAGAGTACATGAAGTTCATTGATACAATTTCAGATTCTACCTTATAATAAACTTTTAAAAAGGTTTATTTGTTGCATTTTGATGTAGAATCAAAGAATATTCCCAATTATTTGGCTGGATTTTCTTCATTTACTTTACCACAAGAACATATCACAAAGATTGCATGAAGAAGCAGATGTGCAAATCCAAATGTTTCTGTTAAGTCAGGCATTTAAAGGGTTTTCAAAAACAAAAACAAATGAATAAAAAAAACCCAATGCATTATTCTTACTATTTTTTCAAAAATCTTTTGATAAAAATATATTGTTTTATTAACATATAATAAGTTTATTACTCTTTTAAATCAATATTTAAAATTTAAAAATTTTCTCAATTAAAAATTTTAATATGTAAATATCAATACATATACTCCAAAAAACCAAAGCTTTTTGGAGTCCTCAGTAATTTTTTGAGTATTAAGAAGTCTTGAAATAAAAAAGCTTAAGAACTTATGCTACCTTAGAGCCTTAGCTTTAATTCTCTCAGACCCTAGACTTTAGAAATTCTACAATATTTCTATGAAAAAGGCAGTAAATCTTATGTTCTCTAATAGCTTTCTAAGAAAGAGTGCATAGGAATTAAATTTCTTGAGACTGTCTTAAAATGGCATTATTATACTCTCAAACTTAACTGATAGTTTTGCTGAGTATAGAATTCTAGGTTGAAAATAGCTTCCTTTAGAATCTTAATGGCTTTCATACAATTTTTAGCTCCTAGGATTGCTGTTCAAAAATCCAAAGACATTTTGATTGCCAATCTGTCCCTACCCATACCCCACCCCGAAAATATGATTGTGGGATGCCTTCTTTTTCTTGAGTGAAATATCATTTTTATATAATAGTGTGAGCTTGTTCATATCCATTTCTAAACTGGTTGGTATTTGGTAGATCATTTCAATCTGGAAACTCAAGTCTTTCAGTTCTGGGAAATTTTCTTGAATTGCTTCTTGCTTGTTTTCATGTCCCGTGTTGTCTCTTTCTAGAATTCTTTCTATTTGAATATTGAACCTCCTGGGCTGGTCTTCTAACTTTCCTATCTTTTCTGTTTTTCCTTCTGTTTCTCTCTCACCACGCCCTGCTACACCAGCTAACCCCACTGCACCGCCCACTGGTTTATTTTCTATAAAATTTCCTAAATTTAATTTTTGAGTTCTTATATTGAATATTTTATTTCTGCAATCATTTTTTTGATTTCCAAGAGAACTTTTTTGTTATCTTAGTTTTTCTTTACAAGTTGCTGTTTCTGTTTCATGGATACAATATCTCTCCTGTTATCTTTCTAAGAACATCGATGATACAAAACTTTATTTTTTTTGTTTTGCTTGGATTGTCTCTGTTTTCTGCAAGTAATTTTTCTCTTTGTTTTGTACCTATGTTTTTCATTAGAGGGTTTCTTCAGACTTTTAGAAACCCTTGGTCAGCTGCTCGAATTTATGAACAAGCACTAACAAGCAAACTGAAACCTCTGAGCACATAGGTGGGATTTGTTGACTGTTGAGCTGCATTATAAGGTGATCAGTGTGGGCCATTTGTTGGGAAACCTCCAATGTGAAAATCTTTAACTTTTTCTTATGGACTTCGAAAGTAATGTCTTTGGGCTCTAAGAAATGTCTTTCAAACATCTACCTTATAGGTCTACCTGTGAACATTCTGGAAACTGATTGGGGGAAGAAGGCTAAAGGTCACAAAATACTCAATATACATATAAGTATTCATTTTGTACTTGTTTACACTATGACCCCTTCAACTCTGGTTGGTATTTACCATTTCAAAGACTATTTTAATCTCTTTAGAAATTAAATCTCTAGTCTTTCTCCTTGAGTGTGGAAGAGGCAGTCATCCAGTTATTTGCAATGGGGCAACAGAGCTGATTATTTATTTTTATTAAATTTTATATTTTAATAAAATTTAAATTTTATTAAATTATGTAATATTTATGCAAATACAATTATACAAATATGTATAAAAGAACACACATGTATATTATGATGCATGTTAATAAAATGAACAATTAAGAATTAGAACATTCAAATAACTTTTGCACCTATGTCTGTCTCTTTCTCATCTCCCAGCCCCTTTTGCCATCCTGACTCAGAGGTCATTAACTATAACGAATTTCATATTTATTATTTCTCTGCTTTTAAAAAATAGTTTAATGTATATATCACATATGTGTATATCTATAAACAATGTATGTTTTGGTTTTGTTTTGAGCCTTATATTACATGTAGTTCTTCTATAATTTGCTTTTTTCATTCAAGGTATACTGAATACAAGAATAACTGCTTCTAAGCAGACTTTAGACCAGTTCTCTTTGCAGTTCCAACTTCATTCCCACTTTCAGAATTGCCTTGAGCTGCCAATCCTTGATCTTTTGGCGTTACCTCAATATAAATTGCTTTACTTGTTAGATTTCTCTACTACCAGCTTAGGCTTTAACTTTTTCAAGTTTGTTAAGTCATTAAGTTACTATGTTTCATCTGTTTTCCAGCTTCTAAAATTTCGTTGCTTGTGACTTTTTGTTTTATCTTTGAGAGATTATGCTTTAAATCTCTTTGCACCTAGTGAGATTAGTGAGGTTTTAGGAGGGAACAAATGTTACTGTGTGTTTAGTCTGCCTTCATTATTTAGAAATCTTTACCTCCTTCCTTTGAATGGATTAAAATCACCCAGAATGTTCTAATCTTCCCAGATTTCAGTGGTCCTGTTTACCATCCTCACTTTCAGAGCCTGCTCTATAGATAGGTGTGTGCGCCTGAGAGAGCGCAATCGTGTATGTACAAGTGTGCAGATAGGTCTCCAATCCTACTTTTTAATCTTGGGTTTCATGATAATTTATCCAAGCATATTGAATGTCTATTGTATGTCACATATCATAATAGGCGCACAGGTATATACTATAGAGAAAGAAAACATATCAGTTCATAAAATAGGACAGTGTGATACTTAACTACTTTGGAATCACAAGGCATTAGGGCTAGGTGAATAAGGGGAGAGAGATGAGGTTGGAGTAGGTAAGGACTTAGGGAGGAGGCGAGGCTTCAGTGAACCCCTAAGGGCATACTTTGGGGGAGAAAAATGAAATGGAGAGGCCATTTCAGGAGGGAGAACTCAGTGTACTCTCTTCTCAGCCTATCAATTTCTAGCTGCACTAGCCTTTTACATCCCTGATTGTGCCAGTATCTTCCCTCTCATAGGTAATATGCTTGTGCTGTTTCACTGCTGGAATACTCTTTGTCCTGTTCTTCCCTTAGCTCACTTTAGGACTGAATTTAAAATTTTACTTCCTCAGGAAAGCTTTCCTCAACTCCCTCATTCCAATTTATGCTCCAGCCCCTAACCCCCTGCAAGGTGTTCTAATCTCATGTCACGTATCATGCTTTGACTTCTCAGTTTCTCCACAAATATTTAATTGTCCATTTATTTGTATGGTTAAATGGTCTAATATCTATTTTTCACATAAAACAGGAAGTTCCAGGACAGAAGAAACTGGCCATTGTATTCTTGGCTATATTGCTAGTGCTTAGCATAGTGCCTGGCACATGGAAGGGTTGTGTGGACAAGGAAGGGTGGAGAGAGCTAGGAGGAGTTCGTGGTACCCAGCCTCCAATACAGCCCTCCAGTGATCTCTGTCCACCTCCTGGTACTCACATACTGTATAGTCCCCTCCCACATTGCACCAGTTGTCCTGTGTGACCAAGAATATGCAGGTCACTTCTGAGATTATGTTATAAAAGAGTACAACTTACAACCGGGTTCCATCATGGATTCTCTCCGTCTCTACCACTTGCCCTATGGGAAACCATCTCCATGTCTTGAGGACACTGAGGCAGTTTTGTGGAAAGGCTCAGATGGCAAGGAACTAAGGCCTTTGGCCAACAGTCAGTGAGAGACTGAGGCCTCCCAACAACCACATGACTGAGCTTGGAACAGATCCTCCAGCCTTAAGATTGCCGCCTTGGCTACAGCTTGACTGCAACCTCATGAGAAACGCTGAGCCAGAACCACTCAACTGAGCTACTCCCGAATTTGTGAACTCAGAAACCGTGAGATAATTCATGTTTATTTTAAACTGCTCTGTTTGGGGGTATTTTGTTACGCAGCAATAGATAACTAATACGGGGCTTAAAGTGAGAAATAGATTGATTAGAATAATCCTACTTCTTCCTTTGACCCGTTTAAACAATGCTTATTTGTGGCCCCCTCTGGAGGAATCTTGAATCTTGGATCTTGGACCCATCCCTCTGGATAACCTTTATTTTTTTGCCTTAGCTATTCTCCAGTTGAATGATTCTCTCTTCCTATGTTTCAATGGCCTGGTGCTTATTGAAGGAGTTCTGATTGCAACCTCAGCTTGCATCTTCTAATAGCTTACAAAGTTAGCTGCTGCTGAGTACCTGTTTATTTAGGGTGTGGTGAGGAAAATTTCTTCTCTAAATCGAGACCTACAACATAATGCCGATTCCCAGGTCCAGACCAGTCCCACAAAATCAGAATCTCTGAGCAGAGCTCAGGAATTTGTTTCAGTCAGCTCCTTCATGATGCCTGCTCTATACTGCCTGCGTTGGCATTATATGCACCTGTAAAATGGACTTAATTATCAGCTAAGTTGTCGGGAGAAACTTTCCACAAGGCCCTGAAGCATCCTGGGGCAAAATGAGATAGTGTTTGGAATCTCAATCCCAGGAGGTTTGTAAATGCATCAGATTTTAAGATTTTCTTCCTTAGCCCATGCCAGGAAATCCGGATCTGTGGAATGAATGTACTTCTTTCTTATGCCCACAGGAGGTCAGTGAAACAATAGGCTTATCTTTTTTTTTTTTTTTTTTAATTTCAAAACAAAAAAATTTTGAACAGTGCTATTCTAGAAGTAGAATGCTTAGATTACAAAAGATAAACTTTATTTACTAATAGGCTTCTCGGGTGAATGTTTGCATTTCTGTGCAGCCCCAAATCCAGCAGTGCCCTGCTCTTTATAGAGGAAGGTACATTAGCTTCCAGGTTCATAAACTTTAATCCATCAGCAGGTGTTCTAAAATAATTGTCCTTGGAGCTCTGGGAATCATTTTAAGGCAGAGAAAATACTCTGCTTTGAATTTCTCTAGGGCGCCTCTTTAGAAGAGTTCAAGGTGTCTGGCCTGTGTCGTTTCACCTGTCTACCCAGTGGACCTGGGGCAAGAGGATTATTAGCTGAGTGTAGAGATGGGATGATGGAAGCTTAGAGAGGCTAGGCCACCTGACTGAAGACACACAGTAGTAAAATGGAGGTCAGACCCCTGATCCCCTACCTTATCATCAAGGTCCTTCTTTACAAGATATGATTAATGTCACAGAGCAGTCAAGTCAAGGGTTCCTTTAGTCAATTTATACCATCCTGTTTGTATTTTATTGAGCTTCTGTCTGGAGCTCACCAGGCAGTCTTTGCCCTAGGTCAGTTTTTTTCCCTTCTTTTAGAACCAGTCATCAGGTGAGAATAGAAGAAACAGGATCATTAGGGAAGAGCCCATTGTAATGTGCGGAGGGGTCTGTACCCACTTCCGAAGCCTTGTCACTGCCCTGGCTTCAGACCCTGGGCTTGCTCTTAGAGCCAACCACAGCAACTGCTCACTCAGGTGAGCCCTCTAAGGTTGCAAGGCTCTGATGTGTTTTTCTTTCTGTCTCTTTTGTTTTAACTCCATGCAGGTAGCTTAATGACTGATACGTCACAAATCTAGAAAATGCCAGGTCACAGATACTTGACTCAAAGTGAAAGATCCTGCTGATCTACATTAACTACCTCATTCATTCATTCATTAGCTTGCTTGTGAGACATTGCGCAAGGAACTTCTACATGCCTGGCATTTTCCTGTGCACTAGGGTTTCATAGATGAGCAAGGTGTGGGCTCTGCTAGGAAGGAAGTAATTTTCAAGCAGAGGAGACTGAATATAAAACCAATGACTGTGTTACATTCTGAAAAGGGCTATGATGGGCATATACCTTGGACAATATAGAAACATAAACAAAAGGACATCCCTCATTTGGAGGTGATAAATTGGTAAATAGCATTTTTCACACAACCTTGAGAGTATCTCATGTAAGGCTTGTGGTGGGGGGTGGAGTGAAAGACAAGGAATGAAGGAACAGCATTTCTGTAGATAGGGCCTAGGGTTCCCACCCTTATAGGGCTCCCTGTGGGACTGAGGAATATAGTGGACCAGTCTCACTGAATGAGATTTGTTAGCAAGTTCTGCGTGAAGGGCTCCTCCCTTAGAGACAATGCTAGATGGGGCAAAGTTTTCCAGGCTGCAGAAGTGGGTGATCCTGCCACTCACCATTCCTTTCCCAAGAGTCCTTGGAGTAGAGGTTCTGAGTGAATTCTGAGCACCAGATCCCCTGAATCCACCGAGAGGCCCATCTGGCCAGGTCATTTCTGTATATACATTCTGGGGGCCGACAACTTCTCCCATCATCCAAACCTTTCTTCTTCCACTCCAATCTTTTGCTTTCTTTTATCGGGTGACCAACTCATCCTGGTTTGCCTGGGATTGTCTCAGTTCTCAAGCATGTTTCCCAGGAATCCCTTCAGTCCTGGGCAATCTGGGACTGTTGGACCTTCTGTAGTTCCTCCCTCCTTTATCTATACTTTTTTTTTTTTTTACATATTTCCTGCCCTTTCTTTTTCCTCCTCGCCTGCAAGTATAGGTATTCGAGTCATTCCAAAGGCAAATCGATTCTTCACCCCTGCAGCAGATTTATTTCATAGTCTGCCTACTCCACATACCCTCCTGGGGGAATTTCTGTTTATACCCCTCTGTTACTCTACAGATCTCTTTTCTGTAGTGGATGTCTTCTCCTTCTGGCCACAGATCTGACTACGAATGAATTCTGTTTGGCAAACAATGATTTGAGGTGAACTGGGCTCTGACCTGCGCTCTCTCTATTTTCCCATTTGCATATGTGGTTCCAAAGAAAGGGCGTGATGGGCTACCAATAAATGGGAATGCCCCAGCCGGACAGAGGGTATCAGGCTGGCTCAGAGGCCCCCAGCTCTCTTGTGTCCACACCCATGCCCAACCAATCTGCTGAATAACAGGGATCATTTCTTTAGCAAATCCTACTGCTGCTAGTTCCATAGCAAGTGTATTGGTTTCCTAGGTCTGTCTTTGTAAAGTACGACAAACTGTGTGGCTTAAACAACAGAAATGTATTGTCTCACAGGCTAGAAGTCCAAGATCAGTGTGTCAACAGGGTTATTCTCCCTCTGAAACCGGAAAAGGAGTATCTTTCCTTGCCTCTTCCTAGCTTCTGGTGGCGGTCGGCAAGCCTTGGTTGGCAACTGCAGCACTTCAGTCTCTGCCTCCATTGTCATATATGTGTTCTCCCTGTGTGTGTGTCTCTCTCTTCTCTCTCGTATAAAGACACCAGTCCTATTGGATTAAGGGCCTATCTTACTCTAGTATAACCACATCTTAACTAATTACATCTGCAACGACCCTATTTCCAAATAATAGCACATTATGAGGTACTGGGGGTTAGGACTTTAACATCTTTTTGGGGGGACACAATTTAACCCACAACAGCATCAAGTGGGAACAGATGGATTGGGGCCACTTTCTTTAAAAGGTGGCCTTTATGCATGTAGTCGGCCCTAAGGCTTCATATCGTCTTCCTGCAGATCACCTAAATGACGTTTTGGGGAGCTCTCTTTCTGTTCTTGTCTTTTCGTTTTTGTTCGTTTGGCTTCTTTTATCTGTTTCTCTCCTTTTCCCTTTTTCCATTCCCAACTCTCTCTCAGCTGCTGCTCCCAGCCCCCCACCATACCTTCCTCGAGGAAAGCTCTCTGCTTCCATCGCTCCAGGACTCACCATAACCTTCGTCTCAGCTCGAACCCCTTCCTTGGAGTCATTGCTTTTTACCTTCGATCCTGGAGATCTACAGTAGGGCTGGAAGCAGGCTGGAGATATGGGCAAGGAGGTCCCATATAAAAACGTATTGCTGAATAACGAGATGTAATCCACCCAGAAATCTCTATATTTCTTCCATTTTTTCTTCATCTTATGTTTTTCCTATATGATTTCACTTAGGGAAAGAGTTCTGCTAAAAAAGCGTGAAAATTACAGCTCTAGGACAGATAGCGAAAGGCAGTCTCTGGCTATGAGGTTAAAAGTCCAAGCTGGTGGTTACCCGGGGAGTCATTAAAGAACTGGATAAGAATTCAGGGTTCGCACTGACTTGGGATGTTAGAAGTCATCCATCGGTGGTTTTCACACTTGTTAAATATGTGGAAACCCACTGCACCCGTGCCTTCTTTTTTAAAGCTAAGTGGAAGCCCACAGTGGAAAACTAACACACCTGACCCATATTCTCATCACCTCCCCAAGTCCCGCCTCTTCCCCATTCCCTTCAGCCATTGCTGAGAGTTGAAAGAACTCTTTACATTTTGAAAACTGCCAAGTCGTAACCCAACTCACAGGTTTTAGATGAAGATGGGGCCCAGATAGGAGCAATGGTTTGCCTGAGGCACCATAGTGATTGTTGGCAGAGTACCAGGTGGAGGAGAGCTTTCCCATGGTGACAACAGAGCTCTGGCATCCAGCCAACACAGAGCAGGCCTCCTCTTGCCTGGACGTCCGTCATTCCTGTCCCTTGGCTGGCAATTTTATCTTCATGCTGCTCCACCCATCCAGCTCTTACTCATCCTTCAACATGAAGCCCAAGCATTACCTCCTTTGTAGAGTCTTTCTCAACTGCCCATGCCAGCTTAACTCTTCCCATATTCCACAGCCCTTCCTCATCCACAGAGAGCAGTTCTCCTATGCTACCAAAACAATATATCTGTGGGTTAGTTACTGCTACTTATTAGCTTATAAGCTGCCTCATTCCAAAAAGATTTCAAACAGATGTTTTCCTGCTATTCTGGGGGTTCAACAGCGTGATTCCTGCACCTAGCACAGTGTCAGCACATAGTACATGCACAGTCATTATTTTTAGAATGAAAAAATTATGCAGCTGGGTAGAAAAACTTATGTTCTAAGCCAACGTTCCCCAAACTTTAATGCACATTAAATCATCTGGAAATTGTACTGAAATTTAGATTATGATTCAGGAGGTTTATGTTAGGGCCCATGATTCTACTTTTAACAATGAAACACCCAGTGAATACTGATGCTGCTGTTACTGAGACCACATTTTTGAGCAATAAAGGAGAGAAGTTTGCAGTATCCTCTGTTAACAGTGCTGAAAAAGCGGCAGGAGAGTAGGGATAGAGTAGGGATGGCCAAGGAGTTCAGGCACTTCCAGAAGACACTGACACAGACAATAAGCCTTAGAGACAATAAGCCTTGGCTGGCAATTCCTGTGTGCCTGGGACTCAGCCAGAAACAGATTTTAGCATTGTTGATTTTGGCACAATTCAAATCACCATGAAGTTCTCTTACCATTGAGAATGATGAGGCCTTCAGAAGGGAAGATATACTGAAAATCTCTTAGCAATAGTTTCTTACATTTGGAAAAGAATATACATTTTACTAAATGTTATACATACACCATCTGTAAGATTCTTAAGGGAGAGGCGTGATATTCTATTATATAGATGACAAAGCTGAGACTCACACACATACAAAAAGTCTTGCCCAGGGTAATTCGATCCACAGGGCATTGATGAAAAGGATACTGCAATTAGATTTTCATTACATCTATTCCTATAGTACTAACATACTTAGTACTTCACTGCTGTAGCTTGTTTTAAGAATTATCTTCCAGGTAAATTGTCTGAGTAGTTTGTCATCAAACCCTTAACACCTAGCATGGTGTCTCACACTTAGAAGGTACTCCATGAATATTGGTTAAATAAATGAATATAGAGTTTCACTATTGCTTAGCGGTCCCCGCTTACACAATCTGGCAGTAATGAGGTCAAGGTTGTGGATTGGGTTCCCTGTATCGATGGCATATAGCTTTGCCCTGTTTGCCACCCATGCTTCTGAATATGCTCAACAGCCAAATGAGACCTATCAGTGATTCAGAAACTTGGTAACTGTGCCAGAAGAGACAACTCAAAGTGTGTGCTGGGAATGGCAATATCATCTTTTATGAAGATTAACTTATGTTATAAGCATTTTGCTATATCACCCCTTATCAATTATGTTCTAGTTCAATCCCATTCTTTACTACCTGGTGAAGAACATTGTCTCTGAACTGTATGACGATCTGCAGACCATGGAGCCTTGCCCATAGCAGGGGTTAAGGAGGAAAAGCGGGCTTATTTCCAATTCAAAGGAAAGAACTGGATCTTCCATTTGCGTTTGTTCAACCCATTATACTTCTTTTGGTTGCTTTCTTGTGCTTGATATGTGTTCCTCAGAAAACGTTCAAAAATACTTCAAAGAAAGGTTTTATTCACCTAAGATTCAAGTATACTACAAAGGAGGCTGGGAAACATAGTCTTCCTGTGTGCCCAAGAAGAAATGGGATGGATGAGTATCTAGCCAGTCTCTGTCGAAATCACTAAGCACTTTTTCCTCCCCACCCTAAACTTTTTCTAAATTATTCCATCCATGCTTTGATTTTAAAAATCAATATTAGTAATAATAGCTGACATTTATTGAACATTTAGTATGTGCCAGGCACTGTGCTAATCACCCAACATACATTAATTTATCAGATCCTTGTAAACAACTTATAAGGCAGACACTGTGAATATCTCCATTTCACAGATGAGGAAAAGGAGACAAAGGGATATGAAGTGACTTGTCCCAGGTTGCATGACTAGAAATTGGCAGAACCAGACCAGAACCCAAGTCTACCTGATTCCTAAACCACTAAATGATACTGTGTTAAGTGACACTTGGCTTCCTCCTGATAGCACCGCCTCCTTTGTAACCCTCTCCTTGGAAGTTACTCATTTTCCTTGTTTCTCTTTCTACCACTACCCCTCCTCCAGCTCCAGCATGGAGACCGGGTTGGCGTCCTCTAGGCATTCACTCTTGCTGTCAGCCATTCTTGTCCACCTTTGTTCCTTCACCAGCCCTTCTCCTTTGATGTCATCTACTGACCTGGTGGCCATGGCTATCTCTTCATTGAAGTGTTTAGCATCTGGCTTACAGTCTTCCTCTGCAAGCTATTTTCTGTCACTGGGCAAGTTCAGTGTCCATGTGGATATGTTCAATGCCACAGTCTTCAAGTCTTTTTGCTTTTCACGCACAAATTCACTTCAGCCCCTCTCAATGGAAACATCTGGCTCCTGCTGTCACCAAGGGCTGTTTGGCTTCCATCTATCCCATAAACTTCATCATTGACCTTGAAATGCACTTCTCCTTTCTAGGACATTGTTCTCTGCTTGCCTCATTTCACTTCTTATATATCCTGGAATCCATGGGCAACTATTTCACAAGGGCACTGAAGGACTAAGTGTGGACAGTCACAGGGTAGAAAAGAATCTGAAAAAGGAAGTCAAGACAAGGAAGAGTAATTCTCCTTCTCATTATGTTGTTGAACAGTTGTGCTCTGGGAACTGAGCAATGAATTATGGGAGATGTCAAACACTTGCTTTAAGTGAGCTTTCTCTGTGTAGGTAAAGTGTTACTAGGGAATCTGTGGGAATCCTAGCCCTGGATCTGGTCCAGGCAGTCAAGTTTTCCTCACAGTTTGCTCTGATGGCCCACCTTATGGAATGATCTGGGGATCGTTGATAAAGGGTGAATTTCAATGCCCCATCCCAGGGCCTCCTGAATCAGATTCTTTGGGGATGGGCCTAGGAATCAGCATTTTAAACAAAATCCAATGTGATTCTTATTTACTTTAGTGTTTGAAAATTTTTTATTTAGGCTGGTCAGACTCATTTCCCCAGAAGGGGTTAAAAATCTGTCACCTCCTCCTTTCACCTCTGTGACTCTGATTTGGACAGGATTCAGACTTGCCAATCAGTCATGATTTTTCTTTGAAGCCCCTTAGAACTAATTTCACTCCCTTCCCTGAGGGTTTAAAGTGGGACAAGCATACTTGGCTCAGGAACAAACAGAAATTCCACCCCAAATCCCCATCTTCTCCTCTCTTGTCTCCTCCCCACATTGAGAAACAGTTTCAGTTTCTCCCTTCCTTGTGCTGGTGGAGGGAAGAGCCAATGTGATCAGGAAACTGATTAATCTACAGGGTCAGCATTGAGAGATACAAATCCAGTCTTTTATAACTTCTTAAAACCCGCCTTAGGGAGAGGACAATAAACCAGAACTCCCTGTGCTCTGAGGACTGTTCCTAGTTCCTTATTCACATTGAGATCAAACAGATCAATCAACTCGCCTCTGAAGACAGCATTTCTTTTTCTGCTTGGCATTTTCTAAACAGCCTCTCTGCCACCAGATCTCTGCAGTCACCTCCCAGTGCTGCAAAGAAGCGACATTCCTCCCCAGTTCTGGGACAGCTAACTACTCTAACCTGAAACAACATGGAGTTTGAACTCAGAAGAACTGATTCAATCCTAGCTCTACTCCTTACCTGCTACATGACCTTGGGCAACTCAGTAAACCTCTATCTCTATTTCCTTAGCTCTAAAAAGCAAATGACCTTATTCTTTCTTACCTTCTCATAGGCTCTTGAAGACAAATGAGATGATTCTAGTTTTGAAAAGGGTAGAGCTTGAACTATTAAGAGCAGGAGTTGACATGAGCAATATCCTGAAGCACTCCCACCAGGAGTTCCATCTCCAGCCAACAGAAGGTCACTTGCTGGTCAGTTAGCAGTCCACAAATACTGGTGAGCATCAAAATGCTGCCATGTTTGCACATTCCCTGGCCCTGCCAGTGAATCAGTGGTGCTCCGGGTCATTCTAGTGTAGATGGCTCAATGGTCCAGGTATCACATCCAAGCAACCCTGTGAAGAGGAGAGGACTGACCACTAATGAGGTAGACAGAGAACTCTGCCTTCCATTGCCTCCCAGAGACTTTGACTTTATAGCTTCTAGTTTGTATCAAGAGATAGGAAGTTACTTAGTCAACTTCTCAACAGCTTTCAAACACACTAGAGTATGAGGGAGTTAGGCAGGCTGACTGTTCACACTATTAGATCTTGAGGGACTCCTGGCCCAGCCCATCATCTGGGCTTCTCCTCATCTGTGCCTTCCCCCATTAGTACATCAGCATTCTGAGTCTTGTTACCTCAGGTCCATGAACTTGGAATAACTTTTCTAGTCAATTGACTTTGCTGTGCCAGGACTGATACAGGCTTAGTGTGTTCTGATTTATTCATGTTTTTATTTTTAAGAGGCTCATTATTTGCTTTGCCTGAAAACAATTCTTAGCTGGAAAGAATTTTGGAAGCCATGGCAGAGGCTCAGATAACATCAGAGAGAATCTAGCCACTTGGCTTTTTGAGAACCTCTCAAGCAGGAAAACAATTACATCTCATCATTCCCACTCAAGCTGTAGAGGCCAATGACTCTTTTTAAGCTATAAAGATGATGCCGGTCTCCCACTGAAAACTTTCCAATCGTTTCTCATTATACTTAAAATAAAATCTAAACTCCTTATCCCGGCCTTTGCCTACAGCCCTGGGCTTACCTCATACTCTCCCACACTGTCCTTCTTTTGGTTCCTCAGACATAAGCCAGCCATGGTCATTCCTGCCTTTGGCCATTTTCAATGACTATGATTCCCTTTTTCCCCTTCTTTGCTTGAACTGGCTCTTTTTACCCTTAGATCCTTCTTTAAAGCTCACTTCCTCAGAAAGGCCTTCCGTGACTACTCAATCTGCTGTTGCCTCTTTCTATCACATGATCCTATTTTATTCTCTGCAGAGCATTTGTTAGTTTGGTATATTTTTATTTATTTCTTTATTTCTGTCTCTTTCCAGTAAAACGGAAGGCAGGGATTTCATGTTTACTTCTCGATTTCCTGCTCCTAGTGCAGTGTCTGGCGCATAGCAGGTTCTCAGGAAGTATTTGATGACTCTGAAGGAATTGCCTTTAGAGCTGGATACTTTAATCCAAGTCTACTCCTTATTAACCTGGTAGTCAGAACCTCGGTTTCTTCTTTTGTTAAATGGAGATAATAATGCTGACTTTGCAGAGTTGTAAATATTTAATAGGAAAGAATATGGAAAAGCACCTTGAATATAGAAAATGCTGATACAATTAACTAATTAATTGCTTAATTATAATCCCTTTCTTCTCTTTTTTCTGCTTCTGCCACTTAAAAGCCTTGTGGCCTTGGCGAGTCATTTTGTTCTCTGGGCTTCCCGAAGGTAAGGGTTTGTTACCAGGATGGATGGTCCATGTTTAGTTTTTACTTGGTGGAAGGAAACTAGGTCTTTTATTCCCCAGCCACGTGGCCCAAAGGCCTTCACTAAATTATGGCAGAGATGCTTCTCCCCAGCCCAAATGAGCATGGTGGGAAGCGTCAAAAGGAAGTTTGTGAAAGGAACCACCCTTCGAATACTAAGCAGGATCTTAATTTCTCCTTGAATTGGAAAGCTTTACATTATAGGCCTGCCATTGGCAGATAGGGGGAAACCTTGATGTTGGCTGAGTTAAATATGGCCAAGTTAAATATGGCTGGAATAAAAGGCGCCAGATTAATAGGCTTTCTTTTCTCTGAACTGTAAATTGGAAGCCGTGGTGCCTGATCAGCTACTAAATCTCCAGTCCCAGGCTTCTAGATGGAGAGCTCTGGGAGCACGCAGCTGGCAGCAGAAGGTCAGAGCAAATGATAATCTCACCAGAGGCTTTGCCCTGCAAGAGTTGCTGGGTTGAAGGGCAAAGGGACCTATCATATTTGCATGGTGACAATGATGTCTGATCCAGCCTCTTCATGCTAAGAAAACTTCAGCCTTTTCCCAATCATCTCAGGAAATGTCCTGAGCGAAGGGCCGCAGATGAAGGAATGGGGAGCGCACAGGCCTCATGGTTCAGCTGCCTGGAGTTAAAATTCTGCAAGCAACTCCTCTCCCTCCCGTCATAGATGAATGCTGCAGAGAGAGAGAAAATGACTTAGGGCCTGTGACTGACTGCTCAGGCCCTCTCCTGTAAGACCCCAGGGACATTTTCTTTGAGAAAATACCCTGCAGCCTTTTAAGGAACAAATGGGTACAGTGCAAAGTATCCTCACTGGCTTGAAGCCAAGTGGGGGAGGGGCAGGGAACAGGTTGAAGGTGGTTCTGATTGTCTCTCAAGACAGGGAAAGGCAAGGAATCCATTTTATTTCATCGTCACAATAAACTTCAAGGTAGATAGGACTGTGATAGTTTCATTTTAGTAAAGAAGACACCAAGATCCAAGGAGATTATAATCACACAATAGGGCGGCAGCAGTTGAAACAAATTCCCTGTATACCTCAACCCCCCAGCCCCCGCTAAGTTTTCACCCTTTAAATCTGCCTTCAATCCCACTGTCCACAGGGAGAAGTGTAGATGGTGGTGGGGAGGATGTGAACATGGCGATGATGCTGGGTTTTGTCCTGATGCTACCAGTTTTCTCCAGAGCAGGGAAATAGCCTGTAGACTCTGGAATAAGAATGACAGGAGCAACATAATCTCAGAGCAACTCCTTAGCAGATATCGCTAACCCATTCAGTGCCTTTATTTAGAAGAGATACCTACTCTGGGTAAATGTAGCCCTATGTCAAGCCTGGGTTTTTATCTTCAGTTTGCCTCTTTGGCTGTTTTGTTTTGTTTTCATTTTTGATTTTGCAGAGAATAATGTGCATATTCATACATAGCTGCTCTACTGATGTGAATTCAAATATCGGCTTCAGAAGGAGACTCTTCAGCAAGAAGTCTTGCCATTTATCTTTCTATTCTTCCCACTGCTCTTTTAAGTAGCCCCTTTAAGAAAGTATCTGCTAAAAACACCCAGACAGCTTACTCGGCTGCCCATCTGGGACTTCTGGTGAAATCCCCCCATGCCATTCTATCTAGGCTGGAAACAGAAACAAGCAGAAACAAGTTGGGAAAAACATGATGAGGTTGACAGTCAAATAAGGCCCACCCCAGACACCACCCCCGCTGGTGCCTTCTATCATCTTGTGATGTCTTCTGCTGTCTTCTCGGCCAAGCTCGGAGCATCCCCAGCCTTCCCCTGAGCCAATAGTCTTTGTGTTATTTTGGCTAGATCCTCTATGGACATGTAGCTGAATATTTATGTCCAACCTGCTTTTTTTTTTTTTAAAAAAAAGGGCCAACAGCTCGACTTACTTTTTGGCTTTTTCTTTGCTGCATTAGAAGTCAATTTCTCTTATGGACAGGAAAGTGACCTTCTCTTGAATAAAATACTAACATTTTTCCTACTAGCAATTGTACTTCTGAATACGAAACCCTCCCTGCCCTGTGTGTGTGTTTATGTGTGTGTGCATGTGTATACACATATATGGGCTAATTATTTAGAATGAAATTAAAATTGCACTCAGACATCTTGTGAAAAGAGAAGAATAAAATAAAATTTTTGGGTGGAGGGCAATACAGGTATGTTCTACAACTGAGAGCCTGGGAAAGAATGGAAAAGAAAGGGGATCTGGCACCAGGAGTGTGGTGGAGCAGAATAGCAAACCTGGAGTGCCAGGGAACTGGGGAGAGAGGACCGCTATGGGGGTCCCGTTTGATTTTCTAGTAGATAGGATGAATCGAGATACTTGCCAGGGTATAAAGTACCTGATATTCAATTTATATGAGGGGCTACCTCATTGCCCCTAAAGTCCTCATCAGCCAAAGTGTCTAGTGACTTACCCAGTCTGCAACTTTTTGTCTCCCACCATCTAAGTGCCCCATGAGGTTCTCTCTCTGCAGAGGTCCCAGGTCAACCATAATGGTGGAAAGGGATCCTGAGCAGGCAGTGGGGAAATGGTGAGGAGCTGGCGTAGCTGTACAAAGGGATTAGGCTGAGCACTCGAAGGTCCAGGGACTTAAGCATGGGAACCTTGATTTCTCAAATAGGCAACCTCCTCAAAGTTGGTAGGGTTACTTTTTGGTGAGATCAAGTCCAGTTGGAAAGGTGTGAGGGGAGCTTCCAGTTTTGAAGAACTGAACTGTGGATTATTTTATGAAATTAAAGAATTCTTTGGTCATGAGTTTGCCCCATGATTGAACTTACATAAAACCCTGTAAAAGTCCAAATCTTTGGAAAGCGAATTTCCCTAAACCTAAGTAGAAACACAGTCATTCTGTATTTCCTCCCTCAGTGGAGAAGCAGTAGGCCCTCTCAGACAAGCAGGATAGAAAGCTGTCACAAAGAGTCCTCCCACCTTCTCTCCTCTACCCACATTCAAGCGGAATGCATTTGTGAAGTTTCCTGGGACCAAACTTCTCAGAAGCAAGACTCATTGAATTCTGCAGTTAGAAAGGATCCCAAAAGTCATTTGGTCTATACTCCTATTGCGGTGTGGGAGTTTACAGCTAGTCACCCCCAAATGTGCTTCCATGATATGCAGGCTATTTTGAGCTAAGGACAACTTTAACTGCTGGCTCAGGAGAAATTTCTGCTCTTCCCTTGATTATCTGGAAGAACTTGAATTAGGGGCCTTGCTGACAGGAGATTATCAAAGATAACCTCTTTTGACCTGTCTGTAAGGCAGGACAAACTTCTATTTACTAAACATCTGCTCCCCCGCAGTAGCAAGATCTTGCTCGTGATGGATGACCACCTGAGGACAAGGACCACTGGGCCTCATCTGACTTTAGTTCCCCAGCACCTATAATATCATTTCATAAGTAGCATGTGCGCAATAAGTATTAATTGTGTTGGAGAGGAACAAACTTTACCCTCAAGATGCTTCTGGTTGGTCTAATAATCAAATAGAGATGAGATGAACGAGCAAGAAAATAATAACCAAATTTAATCCATACATATGTATGAGAACCCCAAATATGTGAGAGAGTGAGAGACCCCCACATGCACAAGAGGTTCAGAGGTAGGATGGGGGCTTGAGATACATAAGACTTCCTCAGCTAGCGATTAAATAATGCACCTTGGGAGCTTCTAAGTGACCTTGCAAGATGACAAGAAGAACAGATGTTTAGTAAATAGAAGTTTGCCCTGCCCTATAGATAGGTCAAAGGAAGCTATCTCTGATAATCTGTTATGAGCAAGGGCCCTCATTCGAATTCTTCTAGGTAGTTAAACTGAGGGGCAGAGTTTTAGCCTGTGGCTAAAATAGCTCAAAGTAAGCTGCATACCACTGAGGGACATCTTGACGTGGCTCTTTCTGAACCCACACAGTTGAATGGCTTACTTACTGAGTAAATAAATGCATATCTCCCAGTGACAAAAATTGTCTTCCTGGCCAAGACTCTAGTCAGGCTTCTCTGAACTCTCTTCTTAACAAGGCCTTGACTTTTGGGTTTCTGTGTTCGTGTTTTCATTGTCTAATTTTAGCGAGAATTCTGCTAAATTAGTTTAAACAGAATGCCGCACCCTCAATATCTGACCACCCTCAATGTTTGATCGAGTTTCTCATCTTCTACCATTCCCCAGATGATTATCCTGGCCTGCCTTCACCAAGAATCCTGTTAGGTGGATTATTTAGCCAGAATTCCCTCCTACCCCTGATGTTTTGAGTTTTGGCTTTTTGAGGCACTGGACACATCAACTGCAGTGACATCGGCAGCTACTTGGACACCTCCAGGGACAGGCTGCTTCCTATCTCAGAAGGTAGGATATTGGTTTTTTTTTTTTTTTTTTTTTTTTTGGTAGAGCTCTCTGATTATGAGAAAATTCTTTAAGAGTCAAAGACTGATTCCTTGCAAATTTTCCACATGTTCTGGTTTTCTCTCTGAAGGCAGCAAAAAAGCTGATTCTTTCATTCTCTGACTGTAGTTTTGCGGCCCTCTTCTCCTGGTGCTCTCTCGTTAGCAGCCAGTGACCTCATGCTTCTCCCTTCTGACCTGAAACAGATCCGTGACCGGAGAGTGGGGTTCCCCTCTCAGCGTGTCGTCCAGGCTCTTGATGTCTCGAACAAAGAATTGAGCAAGACACAGCAGAAATACAGCAGAAAAGAATAACTTTATTAGAAGGAAAGTAAAGCAACAGTACGCTTCCAGATGCGGAAGCGGCCTGAGCAAGAGAAGAGCGGCTCAAGGGCCCAAGGGCACAGTAACAAAGTCTTTGGGGTTTTTACCCCTATTTGCTGTGGGCAGTTATTTTTCTTAGAGGAGTAGGCTTCCTTGATTGACAGCTAAGATTGACAGGACCCAGTGACTCATCGTTTGCTTTCTGCACATGTTCATTCTCAGAATTCGGTCTGTTATAATGATATTAATAAACTTCCAGGCGTATGCATCATATTATAGTGATGATATAATGAGGCTCAGGTAAATTGAAGGTCTTTGGGGGTCTTCATTGCGCAGGTGCAAGTGACCGGCTGAAACTGTACCCATTTTTCTGCTTACTTGTTTCCTTGTATGAGTTACTTTTAGCCCAAAAATGCCCTCTGGCTTGCTTCACTGTGGGCAGACTAGGGCGGACACTTTCTAGAATAGGATGACCTCAGCCTTTTTGCAGGTGACTGGAAACTTCCTACTTAACTTTCCTGCCTAACCCTTTACTAAGGGCCACGAACCCCTTTT
Source organism: Pteropus medius (assembly GCF_902729225.1). Taxonomy (NCBI): domain Eukaryota; kingdom Metazoa; phylum Chordata; class Mammalia; order Chiroptera; family Pteropodidae; genus Pteropus; species Pteropus medius. The sequence continues at coordinate 1,615,210 of NW_024344371.1, read as the reverse complement.
TATTAGTTTGGATGTTGAGGGAAGGGAGGTCTCTTCTGTATCTGCTTCCTGCTGAGGAGGGTCATAGTCCCTGCTATTGGGGTTTCGTGGAGCTCTTTCTCTCTCTGCTTTAGTCAGGACCGGGTCTTGGGTATGCCACCGAAATGTTGCTTCTGTCCCTAGACAAGAAAGAAAGATACAAACTTGTTATTTGAATCATATATCTAGTTATGTTTCTATCAATTTGCCCATCAAGCAAGTAAAGGAAAACAGGCTTGGTTAATGTATTTCGTAAAAGGAGAAAAAGAGAAAAAAACAAACAAACTTGGGTTAAAGGTCCCTTCCCTTCTCCTACTCTAAGGGCCTTGTTTTAGCCCAAAGCCATTCCTGCCTTATAATGGGCCAAGGAGAATGCAGAGTTTCAATGATCCTTATCAATAGCCAGAGGACCTGAGACACCAGTTTCAAGGTAATTATCTAAATTTCAGGGAGAGGGTCTTTCTCCAAAGAAAAGAAGAAAGAAAAGACTTAACTAGGTTTACTAAAAAGATTAAGAATTTTGCAAATGATGGCCCGTAGCATATCAAGTTAAGAGTTCAACAGGAAGCTGCCTTGCCAGGGCAGTGCTCTATGGTTTTGGTTGCTCCTTTTCTCTTGGCCCTGCTCATGTCGAATAAACATGTCCTAGGTAATTCATACTTTCTCGGCTAGCTGCTATTACGGAAAACTAGCTAAAAGAGAAGATATCCTTGTTACCGAACTCAGAGGGTTCATTTTGTCTACATATGGCAAACCCAAAAGAGACAAGGACAAGGGTTTGCAGCAAAGAAGATAGAGATTTAAGGAAATAGTGCCAAGGCAAGAGATGCAGGTGGACGAGCACCCAAAGACATGGCTCCTCGATGGCTTCTAGGGGATAGGCTGTATAGGGGAAAACTCGTTAGTCAAGGTAGCTAAAGGAGTTGGGGTCGAGGGCTCTATTGATTGCATCAGGTCCCGATGTCATTGTGGCATAGCTGTCTGGTTTCAAGGGGATGTTGGTAGGGTCTTCCTCCTTAAAGCTGCAAGATGTTATCTTTAGTTTGACAAACTCAGTTTCTGTGGTCAGTAGACCTGAGGCTTTGTTCCTAAGACAGTTTGATGCTGACCTAAGGGCTTAATGATTAAGAGAGTGGTCCTGAAGTGTGCAGAGGGATAAGGAAAGAAAAGAAGCAAGTGAGCCCAAGGCCAGTTTGCAACAAGAAAAAAGAGAAAATTTTAGTCATCTTAAAGAGGTAAAGATTTGCATGATTACATCTCTGGTGGTAATATTATCAGTGATGTTTATTATTTTTTTGTAATAATGGAAAATGTTTATAACAAGAATACCTTACTTTAATAACCAGGAAAAAAATTATAAAGCTATTTCTAATGTGGAAAAAAGTACTGATAAACTATTTTAAAAGAGATGGTTGATAAACAATATTGACTCAGAGAAACTTTATCTAATATCTATTTAGTACAGGACATTGAATGAGGCAATACAGAGATGAACAAAAATAATCTTTTCTACAAGTTGCTCCCTATTAATCTCCTCCAACAATTACACCCTATGAAAAGAAAATGCTCAGGTTGCTATGGGAGCACTGAGAAAGTGCACTGAACGGATACTGGGAGAATCACAAAGAACTTAAAAAAAAAAAAAATAGGCGTTCAATAGGTAATGAGGAAGAGAGGACAAAACATGAAGATGCTCTGATATACATGTAAGAGATGGCAGCCTCTCTAAGGAACTTCCAGGGGTTTGGAGGGCTGGGAAAGCAGGTGTTGTGGCGCGAACAATTCTAAGACCCGCGGAGCCAATTGAGATTAATTATGAGCCTTTATTAGCCGCCGGTGGCGGGCAGCCCCAAGCGACCCGAGGAGGCAGCTTATAAGGTCTCCTACTACATCTTTGAATGGTCTCCTACTACATCTTTGAATGAACAGATTACAAGAAGCAGAAGTTAGTCGTTAACTTTGTGTACACAGATAAATGTATTGGGGGAACTCTCAGATCAAACAGGGCCTAATAGACAGTTTTATCATCTTCACCTTGGAATGTTGCGCTTCTCCCTGGGGCTGGTGCCTAGAGATATCACTTCCCTGAAACTGGAGAATTTCCACTTTTACACAGGGAAGGGCAAGAGCTGAGGCAAGAGGGCATCACGATCATGGAGGACATTCTGCTAGAGGGTTAGACTTTATCTGTGCCTAGGATGGGGTAGATGGGTAAGGCGACAGGTAGGGTGAGAGCCTTTAAACAAACAGAACTAATAACTTTGTCTAGAGAAATGACCTGTTATGGTAGAATTCCTGACAACTTGGTTAGTAGGAAAGATTTCTCCTGGATGAGGAGAGGGGATGAATGGGAGGGAAATATGCAGTTTCATATTTCAAGTAGTAGCATACTGGTAACTACTCGTACATAGTCTTCCTATGCTACCATGGGAAATGGGTAAAGTAATTGTCTAGGGCTTAAGAACATATATTCTATAACCAGTCAACTAAATTCCAGCTCCACTACTTATTAGCTACGTGACTTGGCTACTCTGTGTTTCCTCATCTGTAAAGTGAGAATAATAATAGCACCTACCTTATTGGGTTTTGGGGAAGAGTAAATAAATTAGCATATGTGTGCCTCTTTGAGCCATGCCTGGCAATTAGGAAGTAATATGTGTTTGTTATTATTCAGTATGTCTTATTATCTCAATACCAGAATATGCCACCCATAATATACCTCTTTGGCATAGGGATTATGTTGAGCTAAAGGCCAATGAAAGCTAGCAGGTGCAAACAGAGATCTAAAAACAGGGCACACGTTTTCATTTTATAAGGGAAATTTCTATTTGTAGAGATGTGGAAGAGGAGAACTCTTCACAACTCATATCAACGGAGAAGGCAACAATTTAAATCTGTACAACAAACCTTACTGAAAACAACTCTTGTTGACCATACTTTTCCTGGTCACCTTTCCATAATTTCTCTTTCTGACCCCAAATTTAAACCACCCCTTTGGGTTACTTATTGATGGATGCTCCCGTGTGTACATGAGCAGTGCACATGTTAATAAACTTCTGTTTGTTGTTTATTTGTTAATTGTTAATCTGTCTTTAGCCACTCACATTGACAGGGCCCTGCTGGAAAACCTAGAATGAGTGCAGGGAAAAAAATTTTTTCTCTCCTACACTTATTATTTTTCTATCTATGGGGTAAAAGAAAAGGCCTAATGGGATTTGGAGTTAGAAGCAGCATGACTCTGTCGCTAATTGATTATGTGACTTGGGCAATTGAACCTTTACCAGCACTAGTTTTCCTGTTGGAAATGCAAATGATGATAATTCCCACCTCACAGGCCCTTGCGAGGATCAAATGAGATAATGGATGCAAAAACACTTTATAAATTGCAAGCTGTTGACTACAGCCACTAGGTTTCCATTCTTTCACCAGTCCTCCCATAAAAAGGGCAGGAATAGTTATTCCTATTTAACAGAGAAACAGAGGGCCAAAGAGGTTCAGTAATTTATCATAATTCTCCTGTAAGTTTAGGTCAGGTCCAGCCTGGGACATGCTGCTGAACTCAGCAATTTCCCCACACTGTTGGGTCAAATGTGCTCTGCAAGCCATATCTGGACCCAGAATCCATACAAATAAAAGCAAAATCCTGGGCAAGCGCCCTCCTGCCACTTCACTGGGTTCTAATTACCTCTTACTTCAGAAATAGAAATAATTAAACAGAAGCTTTATTTTAATAGGACTCAGGTCAGGTTCAGCATTTTGCTTCTTTGGTCAATTTCCCCACATTTCTTAGCTAATCTGGGGGGAGAGGAAACTGTCTTGAAGTGGTTCATTTGCATAAAATCCACTATAATTTGTAAGTAAATGGCATTGCTTTTAAATGCAAAGGAGCATCCTTGAACATCCTTGAGTTGACAGAGAAGACTATCTGATTCCTCAAATAACTGCAACCCCTAAAGTTCTGGAAATAATTTTTCCTTCTCTCCAGTTACACCCATTCCAGGAGGAGCACCCTTAACCTTCTTCTAAATATAACTATTAAAATTTCTCCAATTAAGGGCAGTTCTATTTGCCCACAGGAAGACTTATTTGAGGGACAATTCTCAACTGAGTAGAAGCATTAAGATTCTATTAAGTGGCAAGCCTTTGGGAAACAAAGACAAATAAGGCACTGCAGCATTTAGGAAGTTTACAATCTCCGAAGGAAGATAAGTCTGCAAATACATGCAATGAAGGCAGAATATGGTGCTTTAAGAGAGCTGCAAAGTGATTCATGACGTAGAGTCTAAACATGCTTGGGAAAGATGTGGAGAGAAGATGGTTATTCAGTTGAACCTCAAAGGCTGGTATGGTTTCTTCACCAGAACAATCGTCCACTGTCTTCCACACTCACACCCCACACTCACCTTACAATTTCAGTTCAGCCGCTTCACTTATTGTTTCGTCTTCCACATTTGACAGTCCCGTCATAGTGTTAAGCATTGCTCCATCCAGGTGTTCACTGGGGAGAAACTTCGCCATCTACAGTAAGTTGTGTATCCTGATAACCATCTCCCTGTCTCTTCCTGGCCTTTGTTCTGTTTCCTCTGTGCCTGAATTCTTTCACGCTTTGGGCAGATTCCTGAATGCTGAGGATAGATGATGATTCAATGGGAGGTTAGAACTAGGAGTAGATTGGAATTCAGGCTCTCACCCTAACCAGCTGGGTAATCTTAGGAAGATTATTAAACCCCTGAACCTCATGCTCCTCATCTATAAAATGACATTAATAATTATCACTTCATTATTGGGTAGGATGGTTAATGGATATAAAGCAATTAGAAACTACTCCATAAAGAATGGTTGTTTGGGGGAGGGGGGACAGGTCCAAGATGGTGGTGTAGGAAAACCCTGAACTCACCTCCTCCCATGAACACCCTGAGTATAACCTACGCATAGAGCAATTTCTCCCTAAGTATAACAACTAAGGGCAGATTGAATAGCTTCTGCACAGCAAGTGAGACAAGGACCACATAGAGAAGGGTAGAAGAGACAGAGATGTGGTAACCGTGGGAACCCTATTGCTGTGGGGCAACCTGCAATAGAGAGGGTTATCATGAAGGGCCCATCTGCAGACTTGCCTGTCCTGGGGCATAGTGATAAAAAGGGATTTAAAAGGCACCGAGACTATATGTGAAAGAGATGCCATTTACTAATCCCCATGGCAACTTCCAACTGGGTGGGAGACTGCAGGAATTCTTTGGGATCAGAAGTGTTTACATTCCCTCTGCACCTAGATAGCAAGAAAATCTCAAACTATTTAACTTTACACCTAAAAGAACCAAAAATAGAAGAAATAATGGAGCCCAAAATGAGTAAAAGAAAGGAATAATAAAGATCAGAGTAGAAATAAATGAAATAGAGACTAAAAAAAAAATAATAAAAATAAAAAAAATAGGAAAGATCAATGAAACTAAGAGCTAGTTCTTTAAAAAGACAAAATTGAGAAACCTTTAGCCAAACTTGTCAAGAAAAGGAGAGAGTGCTCAAAAAAATAAAATCATAAATAAAAGAGGAGTTATAACCGACACCACAGAAATACAAAAGATCATAAAAGAACACTATGAACAATTATATGCCAACAAATTGAGCAACCTAGAAGAAATAGATAAATTTCTAGGAACATACAAACTTCTAAGACTGAATCAGAAAGAAATTGAGTCAGTAATCAAAAAACTCCCAAGAAACAAAATTCTAGGATGAGATAGCTTCATAGGTGAATTCTACCAAACATTTAAAGAAGAATTAATACCTATTCTTCTCAAGCTAAACTAAAAAAAAAAAAAAAAAATTCAAGAGGAATAAATGCTTCTAAACTTATTCTATGAGGCCAGCATTACCCTGATGCCAAAATCAGACAAAGACACTACAAAAAAAATTACAGGCCAATATCCCTGATGAACATAGATGCAAATCAAATTCAACAATACATTCAAAGGATCATATACCATGACTAAATAGGATTTATTCCAGAGATACAAGAATGGTTCAATATCTGACAATTGATCGACATGATATACCACATTAATAAAACCAAGAATAAAATCATATGATCGTCTCAATAGATGCAGAAAAAGTATTTGATAAAATTCAACATTTGTTTATGATAAAAACTCTTGACAAAGTTGGCATAGGGGGCACAAAATAAAGGTACATATGGCAAACCCTCAGCCGACATATTTGACAGAGAAAAGCTTTTAGCTTTTCTTCTAAGTTTGAAAACAAGACAGTGATGTCCACTCTCACCATTTGTATTCAACATAGTATTAGAAGTTGAATTGGACAAGAAAAATAGAAGTCATCCAATCAGAAAAGAAAAAGAAATAAAAGGTATCCAAACTGGAAAAGAAGAGGTAAAATTGCCACTATTTGCGGATGAAATGATACTGTACATAGCAACCCTAAAGACTTCACTAAAAAACTATTAGAATTAATAGATGAATTCAGTAAAGTTGCAGGATACAAAATTAATATGCAGAAATATGTTGCCTTTTATACACTAATAACAAACTATCAGCAAGAGAAATTAAGAAATACCATTATAATTGCATAATAAAGAATAAAATACCTAGGAAAAATTTAACCGAGAAGATAAAAGATGTGTACTCTGAAAACTCTAAAACATTAACGAAAAGAAATGAAAATGACACAAAAAGAAGCGTATACTGTGCTTATGAATTGGAAGAATCAATATCATTAAAATGTCCATATTATCCAAAGCAATCTATAGATTCAATACAATCCCCATACAAATACTAGTGCCATTTTTCACAGAACTACAACAAATAATCCTAAACTTTTTATGAACTTCCCCCCAACCAAAAAAAAGACTCCAGCTGGCCAAAGCAATCTTGAGAAAGAACAGAATTGGAGCTATGATGCACCCTGATTCCAAACTATAGTATAAAGCTGTAGTAATCAAAACTGTATGGTACTGGCACAAAAACAGACACATAGATCAATGGAACAGAATAGAGAGCCCAGACTTACATGGTCAATTAATCTATGACAAAAGAGGCAAAAAAAAAAAAGGAGAAATTAAACTCTCTTCAATAGATTGTGCTGGGAAAACTGTATGGATACATGCAAAAAATGACACTGGACCACTTTCTTCACCACATGCAAGAACAATTTCAAAAGGGATTAAAGACTGAAATGTAAGACCTGAAACCATAAAACTTCCAGAAGAAAACATAGGCAAGTAAGGTCTTTAACATTGGTCTTAGCAATATTTTTTGGATATGTCTCCCCAGACCAACAAAATCATAGATACAAGGAACATTTCAATTGTTGCCAGGTGGGAGGGGAGTAGTGGAGGTAGGTGAAAAAGGAGAAAAGAATAAGAAGTATAAATTGGTAGTTACCTAATAGTCATGGGGATGTAAAGTATAGCATAGAATATATAGTCAATGACATTGTAATAACTATGTATGGTGTCAGATGGGTACTAGATTTATCAGAGTGATCACTTTGTAAATTATTAAATGTTTAATCATTATGTTATACACCTGAAACTATATAATATTCTATGCCAACTGTACTTTAAAAATAAAAGTTATTTAAAAAATAAATAAACAAATGGGACTACATTAAGATACATAGCTTCTTCACAGCAAAGTAAACCATCAACAAAATGAAAAGATAACTCGCTGAATGGGAGAAAATACCTGCAAATAATATGTCAAATAAAGGGTTAATATCCAAAATTTATAAAGAACTCATACAGCACAACATAAAACAAACAAACAACTGAAAAACCTGATTAAAAAATGGCAGTGGGCCTCAATAGACATTTCTCCAAAGAGGATATACAAATGGCCAATAGACATATGAAAAGACGCTTAACATCATTAGTCATCAGAGAAGCGCAAATTAAAACCGCAATGAGATATCACCTCACACCTGTCAGAATGGTTATTTTCAAAAAGTCAACAAACAACTATTGGTGAGGATATGGAGAAAAGGGAGCCTTGTGCACTGTCATAAATTGGTGCAGCCACTGTGGAAAACAGGATGATGGTTCTTCAAAAAATTAAAAATAGAACTACCATATGACCCAGCAATTCTGCTTCTGGGTTTTTATCTGAAGAAAATAAAAACACTAATTTGAAAAGATTTGTGCACCCCTATGTTTATTGCAGCATTATTTACAATAGGCAAGATATGGAAGCCACCAAGGTATCCATTGGTAGACGAACAGATAAAGAAGAAGTTACACACACACACACACACACACACACACACACACACACACACGCTAGACTATTACTCAGCAATAAAAAAGAATGAAATCTTGCCATTTGTGAAAACATGGATAGATCTAGAAGATATGCTAAGTGAAATAAGCCAAACGATGAAAGACAAATACTGTATGATTTCATTTATATGTGGAATCTAAAAAATCAAAACAAATGAACAAACAAAACAGAAACAGACTCATAGATATAGAGAACAAACTGATGGTTACCAGAGGGGAGGGGCTGGGTGGTGGGGTGAAAAGGTGAAGGGGAATAAGATGTACAAATTTCCAGTTACAAAATAATTCATTGGATATAATGTATAACATAGGGAATATAGTCGGTAACATTGTAATAACTTCGTATGGTGACAGATGAGTACTAGACTTATCATGTGATCACATGGTACAGTATATACACATTGAATCACATGGTGTGTACCTGAAACTAATATAATATTGTACCGTCAGCTATAGTTAAATTTTTTAAAAAGTTTGCTTTCTCTTGTGGCTATAAATCACTATTTGTATTGGGTCTATTGGGCCACTTCCTCAGTTCGCAGAACAATCCATTTTCCAGTACTTGGTACTTAGTAGATGATAAATAAGTGCTTACCAAGTGATTAATTTCCTTTCGTTTCCATATGTTTGTATGTTTTTGCTTCCATGCGGAACATCAGCATCTTAATCCCCCTCTCTTTGCCAAGTAACTTGGTTAATTACTTTTGATTATGTAGAAAACAGCACTGCACCTCGCTCCCAGGCTAGACAGCTCCAGTTAGGGAATGGAGAAAGGAGGTGTGAAAAAGGTGAAAAGACTTGTTTTTCTGGAACAGCATGTCGTTGATTATGTTATTGTTCAAAAATAATCACTGCCTCTTTATGAGAGAGGTCATACTTCCCTACCCCATCGATGGCTGGATCGGCAATGAGACTTGCTTTGTCCAGTGATATGTTAGCGCAGGACCTCTGTGCAAATCTCTTTTCCCTCTGCAACTCCCACCAATCATGCTCTTCCACCTGCATGGGTCCTGGTTAGAGAACATGGCGCAGAGCCATAAATGACCCACAATGCACATGTGTGAGAGAAATAAACCTTTGATGCTCTAAACTCCTGAGTTTTGGGGGTCATTTGTTACTTCAGCTTATCCTGACTGATACTGTGTATTTGCCAGTTCTTCTTTCTCTGAGTTGCTGCCCGGCCCATTTCTCTCACTCCGTGGTGATTACATCATCTCCATGTCTTAATATTTGCCTTATCTATATATCCCAACTACAGTCCTCACCATGTGGGTAGCCTGCTGGTACCTCAAATCCAGCATGCACAGACCCAAACTCACTATATTTCTCTCCTCAGTTCTGCCCTTCTCCCAATGTCACATTCTATATCCGCAAACTAGCTAGAGAAGTCTGAGACATCACCGCGGCCATTCTCCAACCCCTCATCCCACTGGGACTGGATTTACCACATCTGCTGAAATGTCTCTCACTTCTGCTTTCTCTTTTGAAAGCTCCTAGCCACTAATCTGGCTTTCCATTTGTCACCGGAATGCCTGCAGAAGCTCTGCAGCTGGTCTCTGTGCCTTTTGTCTCTTTCCTGATCAATCCGTCATACCTAACATTTGTAAGGCCTGGGGTAAAAATATGAATGGAGGCCAAAACACTAAATGTCTAAATATTTAAAACATATAGAAAACATACTACACAGAATATATTCTGGCCTCTAGTCTTAACAAATGTACTTCATAATGATTGGGAAGCCCAGGTCAGATTTCTAATTCCGGACTCCTCAGAGTTACAGGATGAAATCCAGTAGCATGAAGAGAACTATATCCCGGATGCTGGCTCATCATCCACACCCCCTTCTTTTCCCTTCCCTGGCTCCACACATAAGAGGCCTTGCACAAACATGTGAGAATTCTGAGCTTGTATGTGTAAGATTCATCCACACCCCATACAAGCAGCCAAACTTTGGCCATCCCTTAGCCTTGAGTAAATATGACGAAAGCACAATCTACTCTTAGGATGAAAAACCAAGGAAGGTAACATTTGTGTTATGGGCGCAGGCTTGAAGCCATGTGTGCAGGGAATCCCAGGATGCTGGACACCCAGAGCACACTCTTGAGGGAAGGACACAGTCATGGATGCTCATGTCTTCTCGGCTCCATGTAACTTTGTCCTATGAGTAGGAGCGTGGCTGGAGAGAAGTCGAAGTGGCTACTACTAAATTGGGAGGACTAAGGCAGTGGCCCTTGAGTCTAAGGGTGACTATCATCCATAATCATGATCAACATTTATTGAGCATGTCTGATGTGCCAGGCATTGTTCTAAATTCTTTACTGATGACAAAAGTCAAGCGCATCTCTCTATTTGCCTAGGTCATACAGCTCATAGGAGGCATAGCCAGGGATCAAACCCAGGCACTTTTATCCCAGAAGTATTGCATATAACATGCTACAGTGCCACTAGAGTCACCTTTAAGTCACAGATCTAATTGTGCCTGTCTCCTGTGCACCAGTGAAGGTGATATTGAAAAAACAAAACAAAACAAACAAGATTTGGAGCCAGAAGATTTTGGTTTCAGTGCTAGCTCTTCCCATCTGCTAGCTCTGCCTCTTACTCAAGGAATTTTGCCTTTCTATAAAATTAGGAAAGTAATAATATGTCCCCCATTGGGGATTGAGTAATGAATATAAAAAGCTATAAAGTGCTGTTATTATTAAGCCTGTTATTAAGATGATATTCCAGTTACTATGGATACATAATAAATTACCCTAAAACTTAGCGATATGAAAAACAAAACAAAACGTTTTATATACTGGATTCCATGGGTCAGAGATTTCGACAGGGCCTTTCTCTACTCCACAATGTCTAGGGTCTCAGCTAGAAAAGCTGAAGGCTGGGAGCTGGAATCATCTGAATACCTGTCCATCTCCCATGTATAGTAGTTGATGCTGGCTGTTGGCTGAGATCTTTCCTGGGGCTGAGGGGCTGAAACACCCACATGAGGCCTCTGCATGTGCTTGAGCTTCCTCAAATCATGGCCTCTGATTCTACAGGGAAGGGAAGAGAGGGAGAGAGGGAAGGAGAAAGGGAGGGAGAGAACAATGTTGAAAGACTCTCTGCCCCTTTTGGATTGCATCTTTCTGGAGTGTGATCTTTCTACACTCTCCACACTAGCTGGGGAACAGATCGCAAGGCCTTCTTGCCGTGGTATAAACATCACAAACAGGATGCCTCCCTTTCTTGCCTGAAATGATCCCTCACCTTTCTGGCTCATATTGGATAAAATTTTGTTAAGAGCAGGTAATTGGCTGTGAAGCTCGGCTTTGGTACAGAGGGTTTTCTGGTGTATCGAACAGCAAACATACCCTCCGACATCTTATTATGTTAATTTTTCTCCATCATATGAAGATGTTTTGACACAGATTAATGTGATGTGACTATAGAACATCAAAGGAAAACAGATGGGGGAGGGGTAGTTGCTGCCCAGGCTCCCAGCTGTGAAAGAGAGGAGGCTCCCAAATGGATTGCTCTGAAAGACCTGAGTGGCCGCGTCGTCATTACTGCTGACGAGTGCCTTCTGTGCACAGCATCTCGTTTACTCCTCAGACCAGAATCTTGTGGTGTAAGCATGCATATCACTCACGGTTTACTAAGGAGATAATGAGGACTCAGAGTGTCTAAATTATTTTCCTCACTGTTAGGGTGTAGAGCTTGAAGTCCAGAGAAACAAAGCGGGTTGTCCAGTGAATGAGCCTGGAAGCTCGGTTTGCCTGATCCTCAGCTAGCTGGGATCAGAGGCTTGTCTTTCTACAGAGGGCAGGGCTGTGCCACATCTTAGCTTCCCACAGGTCTCGAGGGCCCCAATTGTCCCAGGCATTGGACACATGTATTCCTCTGAGAGCCGGTACCTAAGCTTAGACTACTAGATGTTTGAGCCCCAGATATGTGTCCTCCCAAACAAACCTGCTCCCGTGTTTACCCCAGAAAGCAATGGAGGTGGTGTGTGCCTATGGTGGGGACCAGCCTCATGGTGCATTCACTCTGACCGCTTCTCCACAAGCTGAGGTGTGTGTGCCTCCTGAAGTCTCGCCCCAGAGCTCCTTCACCCTAGTGAAGCTGGCTGCTGTTGCTGGAGCCCTTAGCTGAACGAAGACATATCCAAATCTTCTACTTGAAATCCTCTGCTTCTTGTATTGTTTGAGGCCACGGTACTTCATGTAGATAGGTTCACATTTATTCAAATTCAATATATATTAGCTAATGATCTATGCAATCTCATAGAATCCAAATGGGTCTCGGAATGTGGCACGAGACACTATTCTATGGCACAAGGAAATTTGTTCTTTCAGATTTGCATCCTAAGGAAGTGCCTGGAGAGGAATAGAAATGAAATCAGCTTTTTCGTTTTTTTGTTTTTTAACAAAACCATTCCCCATTGGGAATTGTTTTTATAAACCTGGGTAGAATTATGTTCATGAGATCAGACTAGATATTGCTTTGGATTTGAAGAATCTGCTTGGAGCAGTGTTTGAATCATTATCCCCGAAAGGAGCCTCTGTAGACAAACCCCCGCCGTTGAAAGCTCTTTTAAGATCGAGCCTAACAGGAAAGGGGGCACACTCAGCCCCCTGGGAATGATGCTGCTGTATCAGTTAAGGCAAAAGGAAGCATTTTGAAACGATACAGACAAACTGACATAGCGTAGATCCAGAAAGTGGAAACCAGGAGATTTGAGACTGCTTGGAAATTGAATGGGCTGCCCCAGAAAGAAGTAAATTCCTTTTCTCAGAGGAATTCAGATGGACAACCGTCTGGTGAGGTTATATCAGAAGAACCAGAAGAAATAGATGGGGATGATAACGATAACAGTGGGTTTTATTTTATGAGACTTAGTCTAGGCCTAAGAAGGTGCTAAATACTCCACATACACTGTATTACTTAATCTTCATACTAATTCCCATTTTGAGGATGAGAACACTGAGGTGCAGAGGCGAAATGGTGTGTTCGAACTTCGACATCACAGAAACAGATTTAAGTGCAGGATTTTAGGATTCTGAAAGCACTTGTTTTTAACAGTCTCTTCTAGTCCTGGAGTCAATGACGTGCCTCTAAAGCCATGCTCTGACCCCTGCTGGACACCTGGCCTCTTGATTTAATATGCATGGAATAAGGCCACCTTCCAGGGAAGTTCAGAGCCCTTAATATGTGTGTGGTTACTTTAGAGATTATCCTCCTGCGATATTTTCCTGAGTGGTCCCTACCCCTCTACTAGCAGATAGAGGTGAGCGAAGGTTGGCCTAGGGGTGGGTGAGCTGGGGGCTACCTGCTGAGAGCAAACACCTGCCATATGGTGAAGGGGCGGGCTGCAGTGAGAGTACAGAAAGCTCCTCTGAAATTGCTAGTGTAGTTTCTCTGGGGGAGAGTTCCCCAATGGCTGTCCATGGCACCAATAGGTTATAAAGGTGCCAAGTAATTGATCCCCTCAGTTTACAAGGCAGCCGGGCAGGCAGGCACCGAGATGCCCAGAGCCCGGATCCAGAAATCTGAATGGCCTTTAGCCACACACAGCCCCTTCTGATTACCTTTGTTGTCATATAAAAACATCATTTTCTACATGTGCTTTGATGTGAAAAAGTAAAGCAACCCTTTTTAGAGCATCTTTTAGGGTGGCACCTTAGGGAAAAAAAAATTGCTAGGTTTTATGAATGGGGAAACTGAGGCTCAAAGCATTTACTCTGGAAGTCGTTCATAAGTGTCAGGTTCTGAATGACAGTGAGAAAAAAATGGGCAAACAAACAAAAAGCCAAAACAAGAGGAAGTGAAGAGACTCTCCACCGTCAAAGGCTTGGGGAGGGGGCTGCAGTGGCTGTCGTGGTGCCTTCGGACCTGGGAGAGCCAAGCACGACCTCAGGCTGTAACTTCATAAGAGAAGAGATGAATTATTGAAACATCGGCATTTAGCATGCTATTCTTACTAATAAGCTCTCTTAGCTACAACTCCCAAATACCACTGGATGTCAAGAGATGGTTCATAATGACACTTAAGTTTGCGAAGGCTTCCGTTTCGAAACTGCAGCCATAGCACATTACCCACGTTGTCCTGGGCTCATATTTAATTCTGACAAAGGACAAATACGAGACGGTAAGGACTTGTTGTTCATTCCTCTGCCTCTGGAGAGGAGAAGTGTTGGGCCATATTGTTTTTGACACGACACCTCGATTAGGCCTTAACGAATAGGCGGTATGTACATGATGAAATCAGAGATGCCGCACTGATCTGGGGAGGATTCAGCAGCTTGGTTTGAGGTTTAAGTTTGATGTTCTCCCACCAGGGACCCACCAGTCACAATAATTACATTGCTGTCTTCTCCTAATATGATTTATTTAGATGTTGCTTTATGAATTAATTCCCTCTAATTGCTGCTCCTCTCACTGTAAATCAAGGTTTCTTGCTTTCTGTAGTACGATGAACATGATCCTACAGTGCAGTAATTAGTCCAATTAGGAAGCAAGGCAGATGTGGAAAACCAATTAGTTTCAGGAATATATCTGTGCCTATGTATCCCAAGCACTGTTCAATTGAAATTTAATCGCAACTTAATAAAACATTGTTTTATTCATAAACCATCTCCTCCTTCCCAGCTCCCATTTGTTTGGTTATCCGTCCATTTCTAAAGCAGCCAGCACCAACTCGCTTCATGCTTGGCGAGTCTCCTTCCATGCAGAGATTATTTTCTCCCTGGGGTTGAACTGAAAGGATCCTTGTTGGAGAGGGGACAGGGGCCAGTGGCTTGGTGAAGGGGTAAGATTGTGGCATCTTCACTCTTTTTATCACAACTGTAACCATCAGGTCATCTGGGGACTCAAAATACACACACAATCACACATATGGGTATACACATATACACACGGAGAGAAACATGCACGCACTTACATGTACTCAGATAGACACGTACACACACATGCACACACATTCACATGTACCACACGTATATATATGTAGATGCACACATATTCCTAGTCACAGCCTCTCAAAGGAATTCCGTGCCTAGGTTCCTCTCTGATTCTAATAATCTCGATGGGACGTCTGCTCCTAGAATATGGGCCTGACTCAAGGGATGACCCACTTCCTGAGGATTATTCCATTGAAAAATTGCAATAAAATGAATTATGAATCCCATGGATCCAAAAGATAATCTGTTCCTCAAAGTTCCTAAATATTAACCTGCCAATCCCCGACAAAGCAAAATGGTTTAACATTGCTAACAGTTTGTAGCCTAACTCAAGGGAACTTACCATGGATGACACCACCCAGTTACGTGCATGAACAAACCATTTCACCAAATGGAAAAGGAGGAAGAGGGTTATACCATCCCTTGGTTGAGTGTCAGGCCTGGGGCGTGAGGCAGTGCACGCAGAGGGAGGAAAACTCACGTTTCTCGTTGGTACAGGGCTGGCCTTTCATTAAAACTGCTGCTGAGCTCTCTCTGCAAAGTAAAAGGCAGGAGGAGCCCGGCCACGTATTGTCTGAGGAGTATGGATGACAGAACCTCAGAGAGAGGGACCTGTGAAGACTGCAAAGACCCTTTTATTTGACAGAAGACTCTGAAGGCCAGAGAAGGGAGCTGGTTCCTCCCCCAAGATAGCAGAACTAAAATTAGCCCAAGGGTTTCTTGACACACCATGTTCTGTGCACGCTTTGGGCTGCCTTTAGGGAACCAGTCTCTGGTTTCCAGAACATTGACGTACAAGAGTTATTAAAAAAATCTATCACGAAACAATCACAGTAACTGAAAAATCCCTATTCACTGCTCGATCTGATAGGTAAATTACTGAACTTTTGATTTATGTAACTCATTATCATTGCACAGTCGCTGCGGTGATATGCTCCATTTGTCTCCTTGATCATTATGTGGTTGGTTCTCTCTCTGTCCCGAAAGCAAGACCTTAATAATAACCTGCAAGGGTAATGCAATTAGCAAGATGTGGCATTAGTGTCTGCAGTTAGCCGTGCATGTGTGCATGTGTGCATGCGTGAAAACATGAGAGAAAGAGAGAGAGAGGGAGAGAGAGAGAGAGAGAGAGAGAGAAAGTATGTGTTGGAGAGGTGACAGAGTCAAGGATATTCAGTGAAAGAAGAAACCGAATCCACTTTTTGGGACCAGTGATCCCCTTCCCTCCTGACCCAGGAGAGTGATTGGGCCTGTGAAAGTTCTGTTTAGATCCTCGAATAGTCCAGGGCCCCTTGGGTATATGCTGCTGTGTATGGGCCCCGGAAGAGGGGACAGTGTCTGTGTGGAAAGGAAGAGAAAGGACTGTGACACCCCCTACGTGGGTCGCAGAAGATAGTTGCCCTCGGGACCCAAGAGAGGAGATTGTTCATCTCAGCTCACAGAAAGTTATTATTGCTCTTCTGATTGCATCTCTCCCTTGGGGGACATTGTGACAGGGCTTGGGTTACAAATGCCCAGCTACTCTGGAGTCGATGATACACCAACCTAAGCTGACTGAGGAGCTTTCAAATCGCAACTGGTGGAGCAGAAATGTTTTCCTTGCCTTTCTCAGCCTTTCACCTGCACAGGCACAATTTTGGGGGTGGGGTGGGGTAAGAAAGGCAATGGCCAATCATACCGATGTAATTTTTTAAAATTCACACTCGATATCTGGAAATTCAATACAATTTAATTTAACAAACACTTATTAAAGGATACTAGACAGGTATTATTGGTAATATAAGTAAGCATATACTGTACTGGAGTTTATGAATTATTTCCAGAAGTATTGTATATGATTCCTGGACTCAGAGTAGTTTACAGTCTACTCAGGCATGATCAAATGGTCCAGCTGTTCACAAGACAAAGCCACAGATAATGAGCGATGCGAGAAGCATCCAAGTGTGCTGAGGGTTCCGGGCAAGGGAATCAGAGGAAGCTTCATGAAGACCGTAATACGTGGGCTGTACCTTGAGGAATGGCAGGTTTTGGAAAGGCAGAGAAGGAAGGCATTACAGGCAGCAGGAACAGTGGTGGGCAAGTAGCGATCACTTTCAGGGGTGGCAGGTATCCAATTCTTCTAGAACCAGGATGGCAGTGGGCTGTGAAAGTGGAACCTGCTCCGAGTTAGGTGGGCAGTGGGGGACGATGGAAACTTCAACTAAGGTGTCAATCATATTCTTGAGACTTCTCGTAATACAGACACCACTTCAATAACCTAGCCCATCTGCTCTGCCAAATGATTGTTTTGGAAAATGAAATGCATCAACCCTTTGCAAATGACATATTTAATTCTTTGCTCCTCACAGTTCTTATAGGTGTCTTCAAGCGCACAATCCTTGTAGTGTTGTCTGCAGTGAAATATTGTGTAATTCGTGAGTCCAAAGATTTATAAACGATTGCCGTAAGGTAAGTTTTGTAATAACGGAGCAGCATAACTTTTCTGTTAGTAATGTGTGTGTGGGGAGGTGGATGATAGGAAAAGCAGTTACTTAGGTTATTTTCAGGGACCCCGTAGGGGCCACACATTCCCCCATAGTCTATTACTGAGAGGGAACTGAAAACCAAGAGCAAGTCTCAAAGACTCTCTTCAGCATTCCCTGGAGCCCTCATTGATTGTGGGAAGAACTGCCTTTGGGGCATCTGCTTTCTCAAGCAATCAATGCAACAACACGAGTGAGAAATGAGTAACAGCAACTGCTTAGCATCCATTCTTCCTTGTAATTAATATCACGTGGCTTTGTGAACAGCCTGGAGCTGTCTGGTGGAGAAATGCTCATTCAGGGAAACCAAGCAACAAACAAACAAACACGAAAAGGCATGCTGGCACATAATTCTTGCAAAATGCAAAAGGGAAAGGGCTTACCTCAAAGCTATCTATAACTGAATTACCACTGGGGCTTTATGTTTTGTCTTTTTTCGTCTCTTCTGAAAAATCAGCTCATATATTTTCTTGCAACCAAGACAAGCACGCTCTTAATTGTTCCATTAAAAGAGGTGTTGAAATGTTACTAATTGTCAAACGCAATTAAGTGTAGCAACATGTCACAGGTAAATTAACGAGAAGCCAGGTGCTGGGGGGAGGGAGACTTGCACAGCATTCAGGCTGATGGAAATAATCGGGATCCTCCTCGGAGGTGACTCCTGCTTGCCTAACCACAAACTGTATGCATCGCACTGGCCCCTGATTATAGCTTTTAAAGGTTTCTGACTCATCAGTGGCCATTTGCTGTGAGTAGTTTTTAGCTGCTGTCTCTCAAGGCTTGATAATGAGGTTGTGAGCAGAGATTTTCGGTAACTTAACAAGGAAAAATTGGTTGTTATCCATGAGTAACATAGATAAGCAGTCTCCCCTCATCTGTGGGCAATACAGTCCAAGAGCCCCGTGGATGCCTAAAACCACGTTAGTACCAAACCCTACGTATGCTATGTTTTTTCTTATACGTACATACCTACTATAAAGTTTAATTTCTAAATTAGGTGCAGTAAGAGATTAACTAACTAATAACAAAATAGAACAATTATAACAATATACTCTAATAAAATTTATGTGCATGGAAGCAACCAAAGTGTCCTATGATAGATGACTGGATAAAGAAGCTGTGGCACATATATACAATGGAATATTACTCAGCCATAAGAAGAGATGAAATACTGCCATTTGTGACAACATGGTTGGACCTCGAGATAATCATGCTAAGCGAAATAAGCCAGGCAGAAAAAGTCAAAAATCGCATGATATCACTTATATGTAGGATATAAATCTAAAAGCAACAAATGAACAGGACAAACAAACAGAGACTCATGGACATGGACTATAGACTAGTGGTTATGAGAGGGTAGGGGGGAGGGAGGTGGGGTAACAGGGGTCAAATATGTGGTGACAGAAAGAAATCTAACAATGGGAGGTGAACACACAGTGTAAATATATGTATGTGCCTTATTGTTAATGAGTACAGCTGAAACTTACTGGATTTTGTTAACCAACGTCACCATAAAAAAAAAATTAAAAAAAAAAGTTATGTGAACGTGGTCTCTCCCCACTACACCTCCAATATCTCGTACTTATAGTGGTGGTGGGGGTGAGGTGAGGGTGGGGAGGGACCGTGAGAGGAGGTGGAGGGTCCAGGTGCCTCCATTACCATCCACCTGAGAGGGCAGCGAGGGCAGGTGACATTGTCCTCCAGGCCGGCTGGGCCTTTCTGGCCTGGGGACACCGCCACAGAGGGACAGCAGTATGAAGGCACGTGTGGCTCTTCTGTAAAATGAAAATACTTAACTTCCACGGCCAAAAGCCTTTTTCAAAGAAAGTGTTTACTGGGCCACTGCTGGCAAGAAGAAGACCTGTCCCGGGAGGGCGTGAAGTTGAAACCTGGCAGCTCGGGCAGGTGGAGAAGCAACGCGCCCGCGGTCCTAGAGCCCACGGGCCTTCAACGCGTCAGCAGGGGTAGGAGAAACGTAGGTTGTTTTGACAGAATTTGCACTGGCTACGGACGAGGCGTGCGGGATGAAGTGAAGCATGGGCAATTCTGGGACAGGTGCAGAGTCTGTGAGGAGGAGGCATTTGCTCCTTTGGGTGGGCAGTGGGCAACCGTCTGGAAAGTTCATGTGTAAGCAAGCAGGGGAGCCTCCTGGGTGTGGCGGCTCCTGGCTATTGTTTTAGATAATCGCAGAAATAGTCACCTGGAAGTTAATTCAAAGTTCCAACATGTACTCTGGAACCTGAGCAATCTTTTGTTGGCTTTGCCCAGCGGTTGTTACCTGATTAACCCCTTCTCGTGTCTTCCTTCCACCCTGTGGCCTGCTGTCATTTAATTTAGGACGTCTCAGAATTTTCTCCTTGTCATTTCCAACACCAACAACCAATTCTCTGACACCGACGGTGTTGTCCAACAATCCAGTTCAACCTGGACGCCATCCCTCAAGGAGACAATGGGCCACCGGGTGGCAAGTTGACTGATTTAGGGCAGGAACAGATTCATATTCCGGTGACCGCTTAGGGAGCAGGTGCTTCTCACCCCCACAACTCTGGGCTCTGCATGTGTAGAGATGCTGTTTTTTAATGGGGAAAAATCCTGCTGAAATCCCATTGAACTATAAACTCTTTACTTCTTTGGCACTTCAGAATCCTTGAGCCTGGGGGTCAGAAGGCAAAAAGAGGAGTCACCGATTCAGCTGGGGCAACTTACCCCAGTCGGCAGGAGGAGGTGGGACTGCTGCTACAAATTGTAGGTGGGGATAAACACGTTTGGCATTTGGGTGATCCTCTCGGGCATCGCTTGGTACTTTCTTAACCACTTTCAGTAGGTCTTATGAATTTGTTAAATTAACACTTGTTAAGTGAAGCACAGGATACCAGATGGTGAATCACAATTCAACAACAGACTGCAAGAGAAATTAGAATAGGGAATTTTAGTACTCACAGGTCCTGGAAAAAGGACACGGCATGCCTCGGGGTGGGAGGCCACACAGAGAGGTCAGGGCAGGGTGCGGATGGAGAGAGAAGCAGGATGTAAGCAGATGCCTTTATTAAGGTTCTTTCCCCGGCTTTATTGAAATATAATAGACAATTAGTTGCTTGTATTTACATTGTACCATTAAGGTTCTTGAGTAGAGTGCTTTGGGGTTTGCAGGCTTGGGCTGGATTGGTCAATTCAAAACAAAAGAATGGGGTCTTGGTAAGCCCCATGGAAGTCTTAGCTAAAGGGGTGTGTAAGGCATATAGGTGCAGGAAGATCGTGTCACAAGGGCACTATCACAATATCAAGAACCTACATTTGCTTGTGACTCTGCGGGCTGCTATCCAGGGTATGTGCTTGCACGAGAGGGCTAGAGTCATTTTAAGGTTCCTGTGGGCCTCCTGGCCAAACAAACAAACAAATAAACAGGATGCTGAGGCAGCAACACTACGAGTAGCTTAGATAAACACTTCACAGCAGGAAACAGGCAGTGTAGCAGCCGTGGTGTGAGGAAGAGCAGTGTGACCGAGTGCTCAGAGCCCAGGGAATGAGTCTGAGGCATGCCACCAAGAGCGGCAGAAGTACCAGCTGAAAGCGAGAGAATCTATAACGGAAAGCAGAGGAGGAGAGAGATAAACGTTAGTCGTAGCTCCGAAGCCAGCTGCAACCATGGGGACTGTGTCATTCATTCTGCTAGCCTTTTTCTTCCAAATTTCCTCCCAAAGGGGAGCTTACTCGAATTCTGCAAGAACTTCTCCTAGGACTTATGTGAAGGAGTGGATCTGAGCAGCACAAGGGGCGGGGGCAGGAGGGACTCTGGAGTCTGCTGTGACGTGCCTCCCAGATCCCCTTCCAGGAAAAGAGAACTTATTCCCCCAGCTGTTGAAAACGGCCCTCAGCTCTTCTGGGAGAGTGTTTCCGCTTGGAGAACCTGCCTCATCTAAGGTCATGCCTCCTTCTAGGGGGATCCCACATGCAATGATTTACCATCACAGGACTATAAAGGCTCAACCCGTTCACCTCAAGTCAGGATAACGCTGAAAAGCCATCCAGGTCCAGAACTTTCTGTGAGGGCCCTGAAGCTTTCGCTGGGCCCACATCACATCTTAACATTTCCTTCTGTCCAATCTTGGTTCTGTCCTCTCTTCTGCAGGTCTTAATCCCACGAGCAATTCTTAAATGACAACTATGTCTCATAGTCTGCTTGTTGGAAAACCTACTGCAACACCTTTCTGGTAAATTCCACCACCATGACCATAACTGGACCGCTTCTGTCTCCTCTCCACCGCTCCACATTTTTTGCTGCCTATAAATTGGATAGGCAAATACTTTTCTTCAGCGTTGTAGTTTATTGAGCGGCTAACCCTGTGTTTCCAAGCCTTGCCCATTATGGTATCACCCTAGCCGCTTCCTTGATGAACCTTTCTTCATTCTCATCCATCTTTATACTGTGGGCTCCAAGACCCCTCCCTCTGTTCTTCTGTACCCTCTACTGTTGCCTCTGCTGCATTGTCATCCAGTGATCTGTTTATGAGTCTGATTTTCTCCCTCCACAGTGAATTTCTGGATGATGACAGGACCATGTCATCTTCTTCTTTCCAGCCCTAATACCTAACACCATGCCTGGCTCATCGTCGGCTCTTGATCTGTGTTTGACGCAGAATGAAATGCGTTTAGTTTTTACTGCTGTGAAAAAAAACAAAGACAGGTAGTTTGAGTGGAGCTGTCATAATCTTCTCAGTTTTCTTGGATGTGTACCCGTTCATCAGGCTTAAGACCAAGCTTCCTGACGTCGCAGAGGAAGGACCTGTTCATTTAAAAGTTACTTTTTTCTCGTTCCATAGAGCCTGGTTCTCTTCTTTTCTCAGTAGGAACTCGGTAAATGCTGCCAGACTCCGTGAAACGGCCAGGCTCAGCCCCAGGTGGAATTGCGAAGCAGCAAACATTTGTCTTCAGTTCTCTAGCATGTCTTTCCTGTGTTGTTTCTCCACTCCCAGCGCCCCATCACCTCTGGTATTTTATTCTCTTCATAAAACTTAGCTCTAGGAAAAGGACTGATTTAATCATTTATAGCTTGGTGTGGCTTCAAGTCAGTATGCTGTCTCTTCCTGGAGTATTTGCATTTTTTTTTTTTTAATCTCATTTTTGATTCTGGAGCATTTGGCATGTGGCGAATAAGTCTAACGGATCTGACTGCCACTGAGCATCAATTTTCGTTTTCAAGTTGACAAAGTTAATTCGTATAACAGGACCCACAAAATGGAGACTGCCCCAGTGGCTGGGCCATGTCACAAATCTAATCCTAAGTCGGTTTGCATGTTGGGGAAATGCCTGCCACGGAATCCGAACCCCAGTCACAGCCCTCCATCTCAGCTTTAGCTTACCTTACCCTGGAAAAGAGGACCTGCTAGCCTTATAAGGAAACCCCCAAGTCCTTGCCAGTCATGCCTGGCTGCCACGTTGCCTCTTCTAATGCTCTGTACAGCTCACTCTTGCCCAGAGTTCCTGGGGAAGGGGCCTCCACTGCCGTGAGGCACTGTGCTCCCCCAATCCATGGACTGTTTTCTCCCGAATAAAGGTCATCAGACTTGTCACTCAACTGTTTTAGTTTTGTCATTTGACAAATTACATACTCAATAAATAGTGTAATTATTTAATATCTATTTTCCCCTTATACTGTACACTCAATGAGACTAGGAACCTGTTTTTGTTTTAAGTTTTATATTTCAGCACCCTGCATAAAGGCTATTACACTGGAATTAATATGTAATCTTTAATATAAATGTATAAATAATTATATAACCATGTATAAATTTATAAATAACAGTCGGATAGTTGAGAAGGTGTGTTCGGGGTTAGAGGAGAAGCCCCGCCCCTGTTTCCCACTGAGCTCCCATCTCTGGCTCTCACCCCTCATGTCTGTTCCAGGGTCACTGCCTGCGATTTCTGACCCTGGCCTTCCGCTCTGCCACTAGCTCAGGGAAGGGCAAAAGGAAAGGTGGGAAGAGTTGGAGAAACCAAAGGGTGAGGAGCACGGTTAGCCTGTGGGACCAGGGGAAGAAAGCTAAAATCGCCCAGCAGAGTAAAGAACGTTAAAAGAGGCAGAACCCATGGGGTGCCACACCGAGGAAGGGCCTTAGGCATCTAGGTCAAGGAATTGAGACATTTCGAAGGTAGGAATTTACATGAGTACACGGTATCAGCCCGCCACGGCTGCTGTAACAAATTACTACAGACTGAGTGGCTTAAACACGAGAAAATTATTTTTTTTACAATATTGGAGGCTGTCAGTCCAAGATCAAGGTGTTAGCAGGGTAGGTTTCTTCAAGGCCTCTCTCTGTGGCTTCGAGATCACCATCTCCCTGAGTCACATGATTTTTCCTCTGTGCCTATTTCTGTCCTAATCTTTTTATAGTCATATTGGATTAAGGCCCATCTATCGGACCACATTTTACCTTAATTATCTCTTTAAAGACCCTATCTCAAATACAGTCACATCCTGAGGTACCGAGGGTTAGGACTTCAATGTATGAATGTTGGGGAACACAATCAGCCCATAACAGTCACCCAGCCAAATGGAGGTCACATAGCCCAGGGATTAACTATAGTATATTCAGAGTCAGGAAGACTGGGGTTGAAATTATGAACTTACACTCACGATCACTTGGGCATATTGTTTACTCTCTTAGAAATTTAGTTTCCTCCTCTGCTACATGGAAATAAGAATAATTATGGCACTAGCCCCATTAAATGAGATGATGTACGCCTCAGAGGATGCGAGGGCATGGTAAGTATGCAGTAACTGCCGTTAGCAGTAGCTGTCATTTTTGTTGCTCGTTGTTTTTATTACTAGTTTCCTTTTCTGTCAAATGGGACTCATAAAATCACCTACCTAGAGCTGTTGTGAGGGTCGTAGAAGATGATACACGGCAAAAAGCTTACCCATTGTCCGCCACGGAGCAAGATCTCAAAAAAGGTTAGTAGTGCTACCAAATTCATGCGACAAGACCCCAGTTTTTCCGAGTATTGTATCTTCCTTTTGTCCTATTGAATAGGCTCTGATGTAGCAAAACTGTGTCTACAGTTAATAAAATGCAGATTTTCTTGTTGGAGCAGTTTTAACCGGAAAATCCACCTGTTTTATGCAGAAGCTCTTATTTTAGTTATTAAAACCTGAAATGAAGCAACATAGGAGAATACAAAACTCACAAAAATCATTCAGCTTAGAGGAGGTGGGTCCTATGTTCTGAATTACATAGTAAAGAAATGTTCAGGTTCAATGTGGGCGATTAACCATTTGATACCTTGTCAGGCTTTGACAAGCTCTCTCTTTAGTTTCTTTTTACACTTCTCACTGTGTCTTGTGTAATTAAGAGATGGTACTGAGTTCTTGTCATCCACCATTAAGGACGAGTCTCAGATAGTTTCATAACATCTGCTTCTTGCAACCTTCTAATTATCCATAAAAATCTGGCCGAGGGACCTGACAGTTTATCCGGAACGCAGTATATGAATGCAAAATAGGGTGCTTTGCTTCTAGATATAGAAAGATGATATAAAACAGGTACTCTCTAACCTCTTATTTTGCATGCAACTATGTTGCCTGTTCAAATCAGAGTTAGGTGTATGTCTTCTCAATAAAGACTCAATTTTGAAAAGCGTCTTTTGACAAATGGATGTGGGTCAGGAATACATTAATGCTGCCGTGTCAGAATGTGCTGTCAATTGCTGCCCCATTCTTCTCTTTACAATCCAGCCAGACACGTCGCTTCGCTGCCCATATCTGCAGGCTTCGAGCTGTTAGTGCTCTTGATAGGAAGAACTGAGGACCCCTTGACGGGGCCAGACACTCGCCTCTAGCAATGTCAACTCCTAGCTTCCTGTTGCTCATTTCTTATAGTGGGTGCCTTTCTTGCGCACCAGCCTGCCTGGCTTTTCGGCTCGTTGGCTCACCTTGACTCTGGGAAATGTGTCTTCCTGGACCCCTGCGTGGTGTGCATTTGGTTTGCTGAACCACTATTTTACATTCATTATTGATCGCAAAGTGTCTTCCTTCTGCCTACGTACACCTCATCATTCATTTGGACCCATGAACGATTTGCTTATTCTGATCTTTGGTTCTGTTGGCTCGTTTGGTTTTATACCCCTACTTCGTTGAAGCCTCTGGACATTTTATGTCTTGTAATCCCCTCAGGGCTGTGGCCTCAAAGTCTTGTTTCAGCTCTCCTGGTCTTCTTGCCTTTTATTTTCTCTGTCCTCCTACCCCTGAGATGCAGAAAAATACTCGCGTTCCTATTTATCATTCACTGAAGCACTTTTTGTACCTACAATGACCTTGAGACATAGAGACTATGATGTGTTCTGTAACTTTTTGTAAACTAAAGCACAAATAGGTTTACTATTTTTGAACCCCAATTTGTCCTGCTTCAGCTTGAGTTCTTTCCACCCAGTCACTGACTTCGTGGTTCAACATTATTGCTTAGAATAGTCATTTATCTGTGGTATTCATTTCTTTCATAAACACTGAAAAGTAGCTAAACATTATGAGTATACTTTTATAAATAAATATTATGTTGGATATTATATTTTTAAATTTTATCAGCTCCACAGTTTTCATTTTCCAAATAAATAAAATAAAATAAAATAAAATAAAATAAAGAAAGAAAAGAAAAGAAGCAAAAGGTTTGAGACATTGTCTTCCAGGGTGCTGGCCAGGTCTGCACGGTAAGCCGGCGAGCGAGCAGATGGTTCTGAGCACAGCTGTAGCATGGCCTCTTGACAGTAATACAGGACTAAGAGGCAGAAGAGCTAGATCAGCTCAAGGTCTGGCCAAGAATCTCTATCTTTGGTAAATTACTTGACTTCTCTCTTCCTTCATCTTGAAAATTGCTTGCTAAGTTTAGCTCTGAGTTTTCTGGCGACCAAAGTATACACATGGTTGCTTGTTCCAGATGGTTGGTGGTCACCGGCCAAGATACGTGGCGTTGCTTCCTCTTAGTTCCTGGGTCACAAAGATTTCATTTCTAAATATTCTACCTCATATATGAGGCATCGTGGGTACTATCCCTGTTCTAAACTGCTGTGGGTTCTCTGAGCGGGATCATCTGGGCCATTTTCATGTCCAGAAATGACCCCAACTTCCTGATCACATGGCAGAGCCTGGGCTGCTGTGACAATCCCAAACCACCCTCCTGCCGTGGCGGACCCTCATGTCTCCCCAGGGACGCTGATGACTTGAAGGGAAAACCAGAGGAAGAGGAGCAAAGCCAAGATGAGATGTGGGGCCTGGCCCTCTGCTCAGCGGAGCCCAGTGGTGTGGGCGGGACCAGGCTTTGAATCTTGAGGGCGCTAGGTCGTTACTCTTCCAAGTGTGGTGCCTGCACCAGGGCTGTAGGCAGCGTCGGGAGCTGGTTAAAAACACGGGCTCTCTGGCCCCACTGCGCATCCCCTCAACCATTTTTATAACATTCCCGGGGGACTTGTGTGCACATTAACGTTAAGGAAGCTCTTCTGGTTTACTAACCTATAGGAATGTTTAAAATGATCCTCCAAGTGACAAGAAATGTTTAACTGAGCTCCCTTAGAGGGGTGTAGGGAAGTTGCTGTCATTATTGGTGTGGGCTTGACGGAGACTGGAAGGAGTCTGGACCTAATTGCGCTAGATGAAGTAACTTAGCTAAAATCCAGGCGTTTTGGAGGGCAAAGGGGAGCGACATGGGCTTTTGAGGTGAGGCCATTTACAGTTGCATTACGACGCACTGCACCATAATGGTGTAGTAATGAAATGTGATTGATATGGTTATGTCATTAAAATGGACACTCTTTTTGTTCTAGGCTCTCTTTCTTCATAAGAGGCAGATGGCCACAGGGTAAGGTAATGAGACAAAAGGAACTCATTCTGTAAACATGTTTAATTTCTCCTCATCCTACTTTTTGTTCAGCGTCAGGGCAGAAGCTCCAGCCACAACCCTCCTACTCTGAAATCAGTGGACACTGGAGGAAGGAGTGGGGATCTGAAAGCCAAGGACCTAGGGGTCCAGGTGGCATAACTGCCCACAGTCCCATCTCTGCACAGCTCTGGGGGACTGAGCTCCAGCCTGGGGATGGCATGCCTGGCGTCAGAGCTGCTGCTCCAACTTCGGCAATCTCTTTAAAGGGGCCAGCAAGGCAAGGCTTCTGCACGAAGTTGCTCCTCAAAACTCAGATGCTGGCTTCCAGGCGCAGGGCTCAGGGCGCAGGGCGCAGAGCCAGTGTAGCCTCCTCGCTGATCATCCGTTTGCTATTTCTTGATTTATTTCTCTTGATTGTTCCACTTTCTTGGGAGCTCAAAAGTGTTTTTCTTTATTAGCTCTTCACCAGTTTCTTTTTCACGAATACTTTCCACATGCCCCCGGAAAAACAGAGTAAAATTTGAAATGGCAATTATCTTGGTAAAATGGTTATTTCTGATTTATACTATGCCTATTACAAAAAAAATCCGCAAGGCTCCCACAGGATGACACATGTACTGAATATGAAGCTAAAAAATAAAAACTCATCTAAAATGAACATAATGGGAGGAGGAGATAATTATTCTGAAGCTAAGATTGAAAGCCGTGACTAAATTGCACAGTAAATTTAACCCTGGGCTGCTGGCAGCCAAAGATGTGTACACAGTTACTAATATCTGGTCGGTGGACACTAGACAAACTTCTCAAAGATACTTTTCCTTGATACTGAGGTTACAAAAATAAATAAGTTTTTGAGTCCTTAGAGTCTACTGAGCACTTGCTAAGCCCCTCGCATGCATTATTTTACCTAATCCTCACACAACATTAGAAGATAAGATGGAATGATAGCCCATCTGTGTGTGAACTCCAGAGCTGAAGAGCCTGGCTTCGGCCTTCTTCTCTGCTACTTACGAACTGCGTGACCTTGGGCAAGTCCCTTAACCTCTCTCCATTTCAATTTTATCATCCATGAAACTGGAATATCAATCATACCTTATAAAGTGATTGGGAGCAGTAAATGATTTAGTGCACACAGAACATGCACTCTCTGGCCCTTAGTAAGTACTTGCCGTTGTTCTTATTATTTCCACTTGAAAGATAAAGAAATTGGGTCTTAGAGCAGTTAAGTAGCTGCCCCGAAGTCCCGTGGCCAGATCAAACTGGCACCAGATCTAATTTGATCCTTCTTAACCACTTCACACACTGACGCAGAAACTGCAGCCTGCTGCTGGCGATGCACTTGGGTGCAAATAAGAAAATCAGTATTAGCTTTGAGCAATCAAAGTTCAGTTACCTTTGGTGAGAGTTTCTCATCTGTGGATGATCTTTGGGGAACTTCTCCCAGCTGTTAAGCTTGATGAGTCCTCTGGGACAGTATCTATTTTCAGTATGACTTTAAGCAAGGTTTAAATAATGAGGGAGATGTATTGCAAATCTTAGTATATTTGTTGATCTACAGATTCTATATTTATATTTATTCTTAGCCAGGAATTCTTCCCATATACAGTTGAACACAGCAGAAATGTAGGTCAGCGTCTACCCAGTTGCTACTATATTTAAAGTTTATTTCAATACCACTTACCCTAGGGAGTTGCCTGCCTTGTTATTTCCCATGATCTCAGGGTACACAGGTCTCAGACCTGTGTGGGTAGTGATGCTTGAGACCGAATATGGGTGTAATTTTCCTGATGCCCACCAGGTGTCGCACCCAGCCCTGCTTTCTGACATGCAGTCAGGAAAATGGCCTTCACCCCTGGAAAGGGGAAAAAGGAATGGAAGGGGGGTAAAAGGGTTCTAAGAAGGAGGGAGGGAGACTGTGACAAGAATTCCAGATGCTGCTTCTTGCTTCCGGACAAAGGGACTTTTTCCGCATTGTTTTTCTTTGATGCATAGGTGTCTCTCTCCGGAAAGCCTGGTGAGTTCTCCATAATTTAGGACAATTTTATTTTCACTAATGAAGTGGTGTCTGGCTGGGTTTTTTTCATCACTGAGCTTGAGGTGGGGGCTGCTATCTGCATTCCCTCCCCTTTGTCTGAAAACCCCTGACAACCTCCAAACCCTTTGTGAGCTTTCCTTCTTCCTCCAGGGTCTGATTTAAAAAGTGAAGCTATGACCCTGCTGGTCCCTCTGATTCCCCAGCACTTCCTTAATCAAGGGAGGTCAAAGACCGGAATAGCATGTGACTGTGGCATTAATGACGCTCTTGCAAACAGGAACCTAATCGGTCCATGATAGTAATATTACCATGACAGAAATCCTTCCTCCCCGCTCCCAGGGAAGATTGTCATTTCCTTCTCCTGGCAGGAGGGGTAAGGGAATGTGGATCCACTGACTTTTAAGAACTAGGGACATTTTAAATTCCAGAGTAGATCTCTTGTCCTTTGCAGGTGTTTGGATGGTTGCCTGTCATCAGTCCTCCCTCCCTTCTTCCTTTCTGCTGGAGGACCACGCGCAATTGAGGAAGCAGGGGTCACGATGGGGATGGGAGGGAGCTCTGAAGCCACATGGCTTTTCTCTTGGACATTGCCATCTGCACTGGGGCTCTTTTCACCCTTGTCCATCATTGTGGGTCACCCCAACAGACCTTAGGCGTTTGCCGCAGGCCGAGGCGTCCACATGGATGCAGTGCCCTCGGTAGTGCAGCAAACGCGTGCCTCGACCATAAGTTATTCTACGATCGCAACTGCACCCGGAGATCTGCCGAGAATGTGGATGTGGACGGGACGTTTTCATTTAGCGCCGGCTTTAGGGGCATCCGTGTGGGCTATTTCTCCCACGAAGGACCTTGATCACAAAGGCTGAAATACAGTCCTACGAAAGCGTCTGGCTTCTGTGCCCACAGCCTCATGATATGCACAGCTTTTAATATTCGGAGAGCCTTTTGCCAATACACATTTTCTTGTGAAGTGGGAAACCGGAGCCCAGATGCGATGTATTATTGATAGGATTGTAATTTACTCCCGTCGGGTTGTATCTACAGTGTATACCATTAGCACAAAATATTAAATTACCAGTGGTTGTGTATATTTGTCTGTTCAGGTTTGGCTCAATGATATTTGCCTTTTGCCTCAATAAAAGATCATGAATAAAGAACGCAGGGTGATATTATATTTTGTTGTTGTTGTTGTTGCAAGGGAATTTTGATTAAATCATTTTCTCCATGTATTTTGGCGGGCCGAGCTTGCCATGAAGATAGATATAAAGCAGTGGGGTTTGGACGGGGAGGATGGGCGGGGCAGTTCTTCCAACCTCCGCAGACATCGGCCTCCCTGCAAGCTGCTGGGCCGCACGCAGAGCTGTCTCCTTCCGCTTGGGGCAGGAGGAACCCGGCAGCTCAGACCAAGGTGCCAGAAACACGGGCCTGTGTCTCTGCTTCAAAGGCGGCACTGGAGTGGGATATGGGGTGTAGGGACCCAACAGCGCAGCGGGGAGAGCCCTTTGTAGTCACAGCATCATGCCCTGGCTGGTGTGTGACGGCCCCTCTAGTCACCATTTTTGGTTCTAGCTCCAACCTGAGCCAGATCTCTCTCACTCACATGTGTGCTCTCTCGCTCTCTCTCGCTCTCGCTCTCTCTCGCTCTCGCTCTCTCTCTCTCTCTCTCTCTCTCTCTCTCTCTTAAAAAGATTCCAGGTCATAGGGCTCAAACCAAGCTGCAAATGGAAATGCCACATCACTTCTGCTTTGTGCCCTCTTTGTTCTTGAGGAGTCTCGAATGGAAGATAGTTGCTGGTTAATTAGCCTGAGGACTCTGACTCCCCTCCCCCTGCAAAATTTTCATGGGTAAACTTGTTTTTAAAAATGCCAGTAGCTTGGCATTCTCTCCCCTTTGTTATCCACGGACTGCAGAAGGAAAGGGTGAGCGTGACAGGGACGGGCTTTGAATCCCATATTAACTTGCAGCAGATGGATACTATGCCGAAATGCTTACTCCTCTGGGCTCCTACCATCAGTCTGGGCCCTTTATCCCTCAGGTGCAGAGTCCCTGGGAGGGGGGGGTGTAGTGGTGGGGAGGGTGAAGAAGCCCTTCTCCTCAGAGGTCACCGGCTGAGGGAGGGGCCTGGATACCCAATGACAGGTATCCTTCCTCGAAGCTGGAATCTTCTTTATAGCAAGCTGCTATGAAAAACATCCCTTTCCAGGCCAGGGGGCTCTATTGAGTGTTGGCCGCCTGGGGCACATTCTGGAGGTGAAAACCGGTTTTTCTGCAGACTTGTCAGAGCCTGGCTTTGTTCAGTTTGCCTCTTTAGCCAGACCCTTTACCTGCGAAGGGGCAGTTGACCCAAAGGCTTGGGCACTCCCTCCATAACCTGGAGGACTTCCTTAGGACTTGGGGGTCTTTCCTCTCCCCACGACCTTCTCCTTCCCCATGGGAGAGAAGTGGAGGAAAACAAGTCACATGGGATTATGAAGCCAATGAAATCGGTGCTAAATCTATCAAAGCAAATCACAGACTCTGACAGCTGAGACGTATTATTTGTGTTTTTCCTCCCAGATTTCCACTGAGCCTGGTGTTGTAAACATATATCTTGAGGAAAAGAGACCCATATAAGGGCAATTACAATTGGTAAATGGTTAACGTTGGTTTTGGCATTTTTATGTGTCAATCACGTTTAAGTGCGTTAACCTCAGAATTTACACCCATTCTGTATGAGATACTTCTTGTATAGCGTCTAAAATATCTGCGCTCTGCCTTCACTTAAATCTTATTTACATTTATTTTATTACAATATAAATGGGTTTAAAAACATCTCAGTAGTTTTTTACCCTATTCTGCAGGTCCTGCTGGCACTGTGGGAGGCAGGGGGCCACGGGGTTCCTTGCGGAGTGCAAACGTTGTCAGCCACCTGCCTGGAGAACCCAGAGAGAGGGAGGAGGGGGCGAGGGGGCGGGGCTGAGTAGATGTCCAGCTCACGTTTCCATTTTAGCCCAAAGCAGAGGGGACATAGGTCACGGAGTCAGCATCCAACAGCATAAGGCACAGACGCAGCTTTCCAGGACACAGTCAACTTTTAATTTTTGTAAGTGACAGAAAACATGCATTTCCACAACATCAACTTTAGAAAAGAATCTGCGGTTGCCATCTGCAGCGCTTTTTCCAATCTGCCCAGGGCTGGTCCCCGCTGCAGAAGAGCATGCGCTCCAGATGCCTCCTCACCTACCACACCTCTCACTGGCCTCCCGACTGTGTCGCTGCTGCCGCCGCGGTGCCAGCTCCACGCCTCCTGAACTTCACTCCACTGAAATCTGGTTGGGTACGAGACAGACTCCGGTGGAATGAAGGACAAGAGAAACACATGGATTGTCTGGGGGTCTTTTTCTCAGAGAGTGGGCTTCATGGCGACCCCAGCCTCTGCACGCAGGGTTATTGCCTGGTCAAAGGCCTTCAGGATCTTTGAATGAGAGACGTGGGAGATCTGGAGGCCCCGAATGCTCTCATCCCTCCCCAAGGTCACTTCTTTCCCTTCTGGGAGGCTGCGGAAAGCCAGCAACCCTAGACACCCCTGTGTCTGCAGCACAGACGGACAGCGCTGAGTGGCGGGGCTGGGGCTGTGAGGCTGGGCACTCTTGCTGTTTCTCACGCTCAGTCAGCCATCCGAGACAAGTCCACGTGGAACCTGCTCTGTGTTTACTTAGTCGGGATGCTGGTCATCCTTTCCCTTTGTCTCTGTCTCCTTGTGTATGACAGAACTGATCTCCATGTGGTCAGTCTGGCTGGAGAAGTAAGGTGTTCTGAAACTGCTTTAGCAAAACCCATCAGCTATGAACTTGCTCACCCAGGCGATGGAAGGAATGCAGGGCCGGGGTGCTCCTCGCTAGCATGCACTGTCCAGCAAGTATGAACAGCACTTTGCAGGCTCATCTGACAATGCGGAATCAGCAGGAGGTGGATGAGGAGCTCTGGGGGGACCAGAACATCCGGCTAGAGCCAGGCCCCTTCCTCTGGGCGGGGGTGGGAGGCAGAGGAGGATGAGACTCCTCAGTCTCGCCCCTACAGACTCATCTAGGATGGCCACCTTCCAGTGACCCCACGTCCTTACCGAATCTGCTTGGAAATGGCACAACCGCATCTTCTTTGGGCATGGGGTTGGGGGACATGGGGAGGAAGGAGAGAATCTGGCATTCTGAGGCTGAACTAAACAGGAGGATGGAACCTCGCGGAGAGCTTCCTGCCCTCCTCAAATAAATCCCACCCACCAGCGGCTGTGTGGTTGCTGCTCGGGCCTCTTCCTTGCTGTGTTCAGACATGCCTGTGGCTCAGTGTAAGCCCCATAAAAGGCGGTTCTCAGTGCCAACATGCAGACTGGGTGAGTTAGGGCAGATCCACCCTGTTGTTTGGAATACTTTCTTCCTGGGGCTTGTTCTGACCTGATGCAGAGAGGTAGTAGCTCATAATGTGGCTCCTCCCCTAGCATTCAGCCCCCTGGGCGTTGGGCCTCTGAAAGACTCTTCAACAAGGGCTTGGGGGTTCCAGCTATTGCTAAGGAAGACCCCCACTGTCCTTGGTCAGGGGGACACGGGATCCAGGTACTGAGAGGAACAAGGCCGGCCCATCCTCTTCCACTCAGCTTTCCTTATGAATACTCACATTCTCAATCGTGAGAGAGAAGTGCACCCTGCTTGTGAGTTATCTAGGCTCTATAGTCCTCCTGCACTGCCTTTGGCCCATTTCTCAGTCTACCCTTTTTGGCTCCAATAAATGATGGTAGGAGACAGTGGGAGGAAATAGTTCTAGGACGGAAGGGTTCTTTGCATTCTCTTTGGATTTCAGCCCAACTTCAAAGCAAAGGGGTCAGTTTATCTCCCTCCAAACCTTCCTTACTCCACTCTTACCCTCCCAACATGTACGGTCCACCAGATTCTTCAAGTCCGCAAGCAGAGTGTGGCGAGAGCCTCACCCTCCTATGGGGTCCTTAGCCTGAAGGGTGGATGCTCCAGAGATGACACTGTCCGTAAAAGCACTTTAACTGTGAAAGGCCATGCAAATGAGAAGTAGCACTGATATTAAGGAGCCTAGGAAAGGCAAGCCCTTCCCTTATGGCCCTTCCCTGGCCCTACAGACCTGCAGCTGCTATAAGGCAGAGGCAGGATGAGCTAGAACCTGTATCAGGAGCCTTGACCCACTCTGAACCGCAAACGAGAGTTCAAGAGTCTTCTGCCCACTGTGCCTTTGCCAGCTTGATACCCCAATGACCCCTCGCCTCGGCTACTTGCAGAGTGGGGTTTGGACACAGAAGCAAACCATGCGTGTGTCTGGCTATAGAGTAAGTTCATCCAGTGCCTGCTCTCCTGTCCCCGGCTGCCCTCAGGACTTGCCCCAAATGGCTTCCTAATAAAATCAACTTGGACATGAGAAGCAAAGATTGGAACCAGGCCCTGAATTTCCTGTTGGGGCTGCACCCTCCAGTCCAGGACTGGAAAGCCAGCCGACCCCTTGTTCTAGTTGTGTAAATCTCCACGAAACCAGACAGAACCGAGGTCTCGGTACTTAACTGCTCAGCACCCACCTTACCACACCAGTTCCCATTTTCAGTGAGATTTACTGCCTGGGATCACTAGAAATCCCCAAGAAAACAGAGAATGGGCTGGGGATTTGGCTAAAATGCAGCAGGTTCAGCTATTTTAGCCTTGGAGGAAGTTGATGATCAACTTCCAGTAAATGTGGCTGTTTTCCACAGTTCATCCTCTTTTCCTGCCCCATGATTTTCCTGATGGAGCCTCTCAGCTGTAGTTTTCTAAAGCCCCACGGATCCAGAGATTTCAGACTCACCTGTAAGTATGAGTGTCTGTACCTTCAGGATAAGCAGGGCCTACTTGAGCTTGATTCAAAACGATAAATAGATTTTTCATAAGATAATTCAGAACAAAGAGGTGGCCAGAGACTGAGAGGAAGAAAGGGAATTCCAAGTCTCGGAATGTTCTTTCAGTCCAAAGGTTTGAGGACAGGAAATTAGAAACGAGAAGCACTTACTGTATAAAGTGTCCAATTCAGCAGGCCTGTGCAGAACAGAAATGGCTCCTGAGGGGAGGTAGGGGCCGGTCCCGAACAGTCATTCTCCCTTTAATAAAAAGGAATATGAAAGCAGAGAAAAGTGGAATTGGAATAGAGGGGAGTAAAGGTAGCTGGAAAAGAGAGAGTTTGGAGTGCGGTTGGGGTTCCATTGAACGTTTAGAATAGAAGTTGGTAGCAGACAATAAAAGAGAGAGAAACTGGTTTTTCCAAGGCAAGGGTGAAGAAGAAGGACTCGGCCCCTTTCAAGGAGGTGGTACTAGTTTCACTCTTTATTTATGCACCTCTCAGCAAAGCTTCGGGTTACCTGCTGAGCCCAACCAATGGAGAGAGGGCCTGGCCTGCTGGCTCCACCTCCCAGAACCCACACCCCAGGGGGCCGTGAATGGTGAGCACCTTCTGCAAACTAACCTTACTTTCTTATTGTTCTGTAAACACCAGAAAATGGAGAGAAGCGAGGTGAGGTCTGTACCACTGGAGAGGCCGAAGGTTGTCTGAGCACTAGCCGTGAAGGCTCTGGCCTCCCAAAGACCTGGGGAAGAGAAAGGCGAGCACTCTGATCTTATCTGGGCTAGGAGAGGCTGAGTGTGTGCGTGTGTGTGTGTGTGTGTGGTGAAAATCGATGGCCTTTTGAGCTTTTAGCCCTGACCCTGGTTCTTAGCTGTACACATTGCACCTCAGGAATCCAACAGAGATCCGCCAGCTGTAGAAAGAGTCTCAAGGGTCAGAGCAGAAACCCAACCAGTGGCTTATTCTGGCATCTAGTACAGAGTGAGTTTGCTGCTGCCCTGTGAGAAGCAAGTGGCTCATACAATCCAAGAGGCTTTACAACCTGCTTCTCTTCCATTCCTAGGGGTGGGGAAAAGCCTACTCTTTGTGAAGGGAAGTTGGGAAGATAAAAGGAAGTGGAGGAAGAGCCAGCAAACTCATTAGGAAGAGTTGAAGAAGTTGCTTTATCAACTATTGATTATTTTAATCTACCTGGATCTACTGACCTCAGCTGAAGGGCTCGTTATAACAAACACTCCTTGCTGCCTTGCCTGGTTCCAGAGGGCCTCGCATTTGTCTGGAGCATTTCAGCACTCTTTGTGGAAGAAGGAAAAGCTCTGTTGGGGATGAGGGGTGGGACCCAGTTTGCTTTAGCGTAGCCTCAGCTCTTCCATTTTCTAATTAGTAGAGAGAGAAGCATAGGATCCTGGGCAGGACGATGCCCACACATATGGATTAGAGACCCTGTGCCCTTGTCCATCCCTTCCTGTATTTCATTCATTCAGTCATTCGCTCATTCTGTCATTCACGCTCTCCCTCACTGCCTCACTCCACGAGAGCATCAACTCTGTACTAGGTGTGTGAGAGACTTTGTTTAGTCTTTAGAAGCTCCCAACTTAGACATATATGTACATGAACAGACATAAAAAATAGACCAATGAGAAAAACACTAGGAATACCCCCCAAATGGGTATGTCAACTTTTGTCTACGGGAAGGTCCCCCGGAGAAGGCGACGTTTGAGTTGACTCTGGAAAGATCGTGGGAGGACAGGAGATTGGTTAGGACCAGGTTGAATGAAAACCCCGAGGAAGGAGCCCTCAGAATGTGATTTAGAAGCTCTCTATGGTCCATGGTAGGATCAGAGGCAGGGGACTGACTGCTTAAGAATATGACTGCCCCAAAGTATGGGGTAAAGGGAGGAAGGGAGGGGGATCTAAAGTAGAAAAACACAGGTCCTGTTGGTCATACTCTTTCCCCTCTAGGAGTCATCTTTGACCTCCAAATTTGTTCAGAAAAATGGAAACAAATGATAACCCAGACAATGCAGCCAGGGCAGACTCACCTGCTCCAAATTATTACTATTACTTATCTCCCCCTCAACTTGATTCACTGTCATCCAGGTGGACTGGCTGGACTCTGATTTGCATGGCAGGTCTAGAGTTGGGTGGGAAACACAACAGGGTGACTTTGCTGGAAGCCTGCTGTCCTACCAGCCCTCCGTCTGGCTCTTTGTTCCAAAGTCACTTGAGAGGCAAAAGCCCTAGAATGTCCTCCCTTCCCCCACATTTCCAGTTCTGTATCTTTAAGAGGCATTCCCCAGACTCTTTCAAGGGTTGCATGCCTGCGTGCCTGCCCAAGAGTGTGTGTGGCAGAGAAGAAAGGAGGTGGAAGGGCAGGGAGGTTGGGCTGGGAACACAGCGCTCCCATCTCCACTCAGGAGCCGGCCTTTACGGTGGTGTTTACCCACTTTCTTTAATCTAGGGCTACATATTTCGGTTTGATGTACTGTATATCCCTGGATCCTCATTCCTTCTCCCCCTCGACATGCCTGAGCCACAGTTTCTCTGCTCTGAGAAGGTCTTTGGTCCCCATAGGCCTCTCTGGTCCTGGAAACACTCTGCCATTTCCTCTGCTCTGACTTCCAGCCCCATATCTTAGTGTCGCATCTTTCATTTTTGAGAAAACATGTAAAAGATTGCAAACGCTCTCAAGTGTTCTAACACTAGATTAGCGATCGTTACCTACCAGTCTCTCCTGATTAAATTCTGATTATAAGCTCATCCAGCGTGGCAGCTCTGCCTCCATGCCTGGCACTGTGCCTGAGGTTCTCCATAAAGGTCTGTGGAATCAACTGCAATTCTTCCTACTGGGGAGGGACAATGAACGAGAGGCCACAGAGGTCTCTAAGAGCCCCTACTGTACTGTAATTGGAGTGGGCTGGCCTCTTCAGGATGAAACAGGAAAAATAGTGTGATACAAGGAGACATCCAAAACCTTCTGAGAACATCAGGGTGTCCCTTGGGCTGCCTGCATACCGGAGTATCCATCACCAGCTTCCTACTGGTCCTAGGCCTCCAGCTCTGCTCCACGTGTTGGGGAGCCAGGAGGACCTCTCCCTGAGAGGTTTCTTAGCTGGGGCCCAAAGTCAGGAGTCATGAATGCTAATTTTTCTGCCACTGCTTAGGTTCTGCACTTTGCCCAGAAAGTAAACTGCCCGAATGTAGAGTGGGGAAGAAGTGAACTGGGCTGAAGCCTGCCTGTCAATGGTCCTATCTCCTTGGCCTCTTCCCCGCCACCCTCCCAGGACTAACCTAATTCTTCAGGTGAGGGAAAAACCCCAGGGCCTGCCCTGTCCCTTTCCTGATAAAGACAGAAGAGGGAGCCCAGAGGATGTGATAGCACATAAAAAGAAAGAAAGAAAGAAAGAAAGAAATCATTTTGTCTTTTGCTTGGCCATTCTGGACATATTCTACAGTTATCTGCTCCAAACAATCTCTCTAACTTGCCTGGAGGCTTTCTGGGTTTGGGGAATTTCCATTTTTATGGAGAATGGTTATTTGAGATTTTATTTTTCTATGACCACATCTGAATACTATCTTACGAAAGCAGAGAAATGGGGGAGCATTTTTAATAGAAGGGGCTTTGATAAGCTGAGCAGTTCATGTCATTAAACACCAAGAGGGAGATTCAAAAACACTGAGCTAGAGATAGCTTTGCCCCTTCAGTCCTTGACTCATGGCTCTCACCATTTGGAGAATTAGAAGGTATAGACAATGCAGAGGAAAGACAGGTATCATTTGTTGATTCATATCTTCACTGAGCCTTTATTGTGCACCTACTATGTGTCAGGTACTTTACCAAGTACTGGGAATAAATGGATGACTAAGATCCAGCTCCTGAACAAAAAGACTTAGCAGTGCAGTGAGGGAGCCAGCATTGCGACATGTGTTGCAAGAGCGAGAGCCAACTATGGTAGCTCCTGAACTAGCACTGTATGAGCCAAGAGAGAAGAGTCTCTATTCCTGCCTTGCAGATCGGGAAGGCTTCGCGGATGAGGGGCCACTTCATTGAGCTTGTCAAGGCAAGAGGAAATGTGCCAACTGGAGAAAAGAGAGAATTTGGAGTGATAGGGGCTGTAGGGCTGAGCCGGGATGGGCAGGTTGTGTTCTTCCTTAGTAAAAGATGAAAAAGTACAAGCTCCACCCTGGGTCACTGGGCAGATGCTGATTTACCGCCTGGGGGGTCTGAAGTCAAGGATGGGCAGGGATTGAAAGAGCCCACCCTGCCTAGGAGGAACAAAAATCTAAGCCAAACTCTTCATCAGCACCTCTGCAAGATGGATCTACTCTGGTAATCAAGTTTGGCAATCTCTGTTGGCTGCCTTACCGCAATTTTTTATGTGTGTGTTTCATCAGATGCCAGTTAAGAGTTTGCTAAATAAAGAGGGAAGATCGGCAAGAGAGGGGCAAGTTTTAATGGGGAGAAGCTCATCCGGGGAGCTGGTAAGGGAAGAAAAGCAGGCTTGAGGCCACCAGGCTGCTTAGCTCAGCACGGGAAATGCTGGTGCGCATGCGTGAGTGTGCGCGCGCATGCACCTGCAGCTAATTATAATGTCAGGGTGTTTTAGCCTGGCTTGCCTAACAGTCACGGAAAGGAGATTAGGTGGGCAAAATGAATGAGGTAGAAAAAGAGGGGGAGGATTGGATAGTTGCAGAACGTGTCCGTGTAAGTTTCATAACAAACACTTGCTGATCTGTTAGAAATGAGCCAAGTTGGGTTTCTCTTCTCATACTTGCAGTCCTTAAACAAAACAATTAGAAGGCAAACCTTCAGCTGGGAAAAGGTTTGGGGCGCAGAGCACGGGTCTCTGCTCTCAGAACACGCTAGCAGATTCCAGCTCATCCATCTAGTAGGAGTCCTGGAGAAGAAGCAAGCTCTGGTGCTGAGCTCAGCAGTTCTGAGCAACAGAGCAATAAAGCAGTCCAGGAGCCCCGTCGCTGCAGTGAAGTGGGGGTAATCCTGCAATGTAACAAGCAGAAAGATGCAGCGGGAACGAAGCAAATTGTTTGTAGGTGATGAGATTGCTGTTCCTTCTTGGGCTAGAAAGAAACACCTGGGAAGGAGTTTGGGGTTTGTGGTACTGGGGTGTGGATGCTGGGGAAGAAGAAGAACTGAGCTTCACGCCCTGCGATTCACTTTCCAAAGGCTGGAAGGACGGATGGTCTAAGATGGGGGAAGAGCTAGGGAGGGGACTCTCGTTCTTACTGAACTGGAATGAACCGGTGTCAGGCAGTGAGACTCCCCTGGGCTGCGGAAGGCAGGAAGACAGCAGATTAGGTTTGAACCCAGACTCCAGATTGCTGATTGCGCCATTTAGTCAAGTCACGTGGATTCTGATGCTCTGTTTTGTCTTCTGCAAAGTGGGCATAATAGCAACGCCTAGAGAATGCACGGGCAAATTCCCCCAGTCGGTGAATAGCTTCACAGTCGTTATGAATGCTTATCACAAGCAAGACTCTCAAATGTTAACTGTGCTGAGGACTTGGCTGGCGTTCCCCAGTTTTTCCTCAGCCCAACCCAGAGAGAGAGGTGCTGCAGCTGGCTAGCACTCACTTGTAAGAGCCGACTGTTAAAATTTTAAGAAATATTTTGCCATCTGGTTGTTAAACATGTTGGTAGCTTGAAACCAACCATGGTGGAGTACTTATACCAGGCTGCAAATCAAGGTGCTCCTGAGAGCGGGCGTTAAGCATTTACTGGCACACCTCTGACCCCACCTTCCCCGCTACACTGGTTCTTCATGCTGCTTCCTGAGAGCCGGCTCCCCCACCTTCTTTGCTCCTCAGTAACGCTCAGCATGTTGGGACAGGGATGCTGAGGGCCCTGGAGGGAACCTGGTTCTGGTCCTGAAACCCAGACTCCAGTCCCACAGGCTGCTTTCTGTGCCCAGGAGATGCATTCCGTGTGTGTGTGTGTGTGTGTGTGTGTGTATGTGTGTGTTTAAATTTTTTACTCTGTGCTCTTGCTTATACTCGTGTCTCCATCCGGAATATTCTTTGGAATATTCTGAATATACCCAATCTTGAATCTCTTACTAGCTCTTCCCTGAAGCCTTCTGCCACCCGTTCTCCCTTTCCTCTTCTTGGCCCCACACTCCTCCACATGGGTCTCTCCGTGGTGCCTCTTCCCCTGTGGTGGGCAGGCGGCTGCTGGCTCTCTCCCTGCAGCTGGGCTGTCACTTCCTTCAGGGGCAGGGCCAGATTCCACTAATGTGGCCTGCATGCCTCTCTTATGGTTATTATACAGGGGTTTTCCTCATATTTTGCTCCTGTAATCCTCATGGCACAGACATTTTAAAGATATGGAAACAGAGGTTAAAGTAACTTGCATGAGGTAACATAACTAGTAAGTGTTAGAATTTAGATTTTGAGAAAAGATTTTTCTGACTCCTCAGGCCAAGGCTTTTACCATTACTCTTCCTATTACATTTTCAGATTCTCGGTCATTTTTCTTTTCCTCACAAAACCCACAATGCCCTGCACAGTGTCAGGGTTTAATGCCTGCTTGATGAATTGACTAGAACTTCCCTTCCTTTCAGTCACGTATTTTGTAACAAAAATGAGTTGGGGATTAGGGAGGAATTATAGCTTGATATTACTTCTACAAAATCAACCCTGTCCTCAGCAAAGCCCTGAGCATTTTTTCCTCCAGTAGGCACTGTGCTAGATGTTCCTTTCCATGTGAAGCCTCGAGTTTTGTAAAGATAGTTGAAAGAGGAACAGACATGTCATGACTGTCAGCAGAAGAATATTATTTGACAAAATTTGCAGTTGTAATATTACACATATCGAATCTTCCAAACGTTAGTAGAGCTCTTCTGCCTGTTGTTCATAATAGAACCAGCAACAAAAGCAATTTAACATTTCCCTCAAATCTGAGGACCCTGGGTCTCTGTGAGAATGAAAAATGGACAAGTTAAATCGACTCTTTTGCAATGAATGAGAGACGCTTCTAAAGATTTTCTTGTAGTTTCTGATTTTTTTTTTTTTTAAATCTAGGCATCTTCTTTTTTTTCCCATCTCAGAAAATAAATAATAAATAAAAGTAGGTAATGATAAAGATTTAAAAATGACTGAGAATTTACTTTTTTCTCCATAGGCCTCGTACCTAATTCTATTTGGTCTCGGAAATAGGACCCGACCCTTATTTTCCAACCAGTTGGAAAGTAAATAAGAGACACCTCCCTCTTCCTGTCCTTTCTGAGCCATAAGAGAGCCAACGCCACACGGTGGCAAAGAGGCAATCTCTAGGTTGTCCTGATGGAAATTCAAGGGCTAGATGTGTCTTCTTTCCCATGAAGGTTCTGCCAGGATGACAGTAGATGAAATTATAGGTTTACCTCTGGCCAATGTTTTGAAGAACTGCAGTGTTCCTATTCTTTTCCAACTAAACTCTGATGTGTGCAGACTCCCTATAATTATGGTATAATTGGATTTAACTATAGGGGTAAAAATCGTTTTCAACCAGGTCGCCTCAAATAATTTGTTGCCTATTAGAAATAAAGGGTACTCTTAGTGGCATGCATGCATGGCTCCCTCAGACTCCCCAAGAGAGAACAGGATTGCTGGTGTGAGCCCCAGTAATTTAGTTGGGGTTCGTGGAATCCCAATATTCTAGTAGCCTCACTCCAAACATTCTAGAAAGTTCACTTTCTCTGAAAAGGAAATCCAGAGAGGAGGCCTTCCCAGGATCCCAAAGGAAAATGTTTCAGCCTCTCTCACTCCTTTGGTTAGGAGATTATTCTAAATGTCTGGAGTTTACACACTGGGAATTGTGGGATGAATCTATGCATGGGCTGATGTCATTCGACTTGCATGATGTTTAGAGTTTTTGTTAATTAGTTGCCACAGATATAAATTAGATGGTTTCACATAACATTCTGGATTCCAGCTTCCTCTCAAAAAAGACAAAAAAAGAGTCTGTCAATCCAGGGCCTGAAGTCCTTCATTACCACACTTTGCTGGACCTGTATCTCTGGTCCTTTAAAAAAGGCGGCCAGTTTTCCATTTACCTTTCAGCCCTCATTTCTCATCTACTTAACTTTCTTGGCTGTTGGTACTTAAATTATTTGTATCCTTGGGCCACCACCCCCTCTGTCTCTGTCTCTGTCTGTCTCTGTCTCTGTCTTTCTTTCTCTCATTTCTGCCCCCCACCAACCTCCAAGGAATATGACCTTATTTTTTATTGAAGGCAGTGTGATGTAGGGCAAAAAGTAAGATCTTTTGAATCATAGAACCATATTTAAATCTCGGCTCCTATATGCACTAACTGTGTTACTTTATATGAGTAAATTTACATTTCTGATCACGGTTTCCACATCTCGGGCTTACATGATACCACAGTATAGGCCAGAGTGAGCCTCAGCACAATCCTTGGCACATAGTGGATGTTCAATGATCATTAGTTTCCCTTTCTCTTATTCTGCACTAAATGGAAGCAGAGAAAGGATGTTTGTATAAGTCAATGTCACAGACCCTTACACAGAAAGGTACCTGGGGAGTTCGTTTTGTTCACTTAACTCTCACACGGGTGAAATAGAGAGGTGAACCCACTTGCTCAAGGTTATTCAGTGAACAACAAAGAAACCCAGGTGTCCTGGGCTCTTAGCCTAGTGCTCATTTCACTCAGAACAGCCTGCCAGAACCATACAGATTCTTTCCAGAAGAACTAAAGGTGGTGTGAGCGTGGGATTTCTGTTGCTTGGGGCTTCACAAAACAGTTGCAGACAATGAGTGGTTTGAATGTCTGAAAAGAAGCATCAGGGAGGAACCTAAATTAATCACACAATTATTGCAAGATATAACCGGGGTGTTAA
Organism: Pteropus medius; assembly: GCF_902729225.1. Taxonomy (NCBI): domain Eukaryota; kingdom Metazoa; phylum Chordata; class Mammalia; order Chiroptera; family Pteropodidae; genus Pteropus; species Pteropus medius. The sequence goes on along the minus strand of NW_024344371.1, from coordinate 1,570,820 downwards.
TAAGCCCTGCTTTGCCATTTCGCTCTTTAATGAGGCAACTTGCACAGACTTCCCTTCCATAGGCTTTGCCTTCCTTTTCGAGGTGACTGTGCAATAAAGGACTTGGTCAGCACCTTAATCATCTCTGGCTGACCCTTGAAAGTGAAGTAAAATAAGGTGAAATTGTTGACCCAGGCTCAACTCCTTCCCACCACTAGGATCCCGTATGTGGTCATCAGACATGGGGCTTCACTTGCAAATGGCTCGAGGCAAATGGTTAAGTGGAGGCCAAGTGAGGTCTTGGGCAATAACACTGGCTTCTCATAAGGTGATTCAAATTCCCTGAGGCCTGGGAGTTGGGAGACCAGGATTCTAGGTCACACCCACTACCAAGAATTGTGTGACCCTGGACGAGTCACTTCATATCTGTAGATCTTAGTTTTTTTGCTCATCAAGTGATGGAGCTGGAGAAGACTGACTCGATAGCTCCTTCCATCTCTAATAGTCTTAGGTGACTATTAACGTAGAAGTTAACTTCTCAGAAGGTTGTAGATTGATTTTGGGAAGGACCCAAATCAGGTTGCTGTAGGACAGTAGGAAAGTTTGATGCTGGAATGGATCAGAGAAAGGCCGGAGTCAAGGAACAAGGGTCCATGATTTGTTATTTACGACCCTTCGTAATGAGCTTGAAGAGTTGCGAGTTGCTGAGTTGTTTTGGCTGAAGACAGTGCAGTGGTCAGAAGAGGGTGCCATGGAGGTGGGTGATGAGGTGTGAGGCAAGAAGTAGAAGGGTTTGCAATTTCATACTTAGGTTTATAGGCTGAGCAGTACATCCTTGGGAAGTGGGTTTCACCCAAACTTACCTACCTCAGAAGTGTCGACGTGGGAAGTTTGTGTGTGAGTCTGGAATGAGATTTTAACAGACTCACTCTTGCTCTTTAGTTCAGGTCGGATCAGATATAAGAATGTGTTGAAAAGAAGTGGTGATAGATTTCTCCCTCCTAAATGACTGAGTAGTTTTCAACAAAGGAGTCGGTCTCTGAATCTCTGGGGTTGATGTCCTTCCTGGGGCTGACCTGATTCTATTCTCTGGGTATATACAACTCTTTGGATAGAGAGGCATTAGCTGGAGCCAGAAACAATGCATGGATATTGATTTTTGATACATGACTTTGATTTGGCTCAGGACCACCACAAAATGGAGCTCAGCATTTCTCCTGCTGCTTAGAATCTCAGTAGAGCTCTTGGAGTTGCCTAGTAGCTTGGGAAATTATAAAAGGCATGTGGAAATGCAGAGGCAGATTGAAATGGGGCTGGATTGGATTGGATCAGTTGTGGTTCTGCTAGGAGGAGTCTGATTCCAAGCCAAACATGCCCTCCCTTGCTTTCTTGAAGATTTTATTCATGTTGCACCCCTCCAGAAGCTGTTGATAGCAACCACTGGTTCCCCTGATCACATGGATCACCATTCATAACTTATTTCTTTCTTCCTGTCTTGCTCCATTCATCCTCTATGTTACTGTGTGGCCTTCAGCACATTTGTCTTTTCCTTCCCAAATGCTCCAGCCCATGGCAATCTCTTTTGCACTATTTGTGGCTGTTACATTCTGAACCCTTCAGTCTAGCTTTTAATTACATGCTATTTTGTATTGTTTTCTAATAGTTTCATATATGTTGTTTACCTCTTCAGAAGTTCTCTAGATTGTAGGGTTTTGGGGACCTAGGACCATGTCTTCTTCCTTTTTCCAACTACTCCCTGGCCCAAGTTTGCTGGTCCGAGTGTCTGATCTTTCGTGGTCACATGCTCTTCACCAGAGACTGTAATCCTGCCTCCATGCATCTTCCCTAGCTCCCACTTTGCTTTTGCCAGTGACAAACCATCCCTTTCAGCTGGGGCCCTGCAGCTGTCCTAGCATGCCTGTTGCAAACCAGTTTGAAGTAAGCTGTCTTTAAGTGCCCCAGTGAGTCAATTGGGCCCCTCCTTGGAGACAAGGAATTCTGAGGTCTTGCAAGCACATGCCTGCCCGTCTGTGGACCAATTCCAACTTCTGTCTTGCCTCAGGGAATGCTCCTTACTTTTACCTCCAGTAAGCTTCTTTCCTCTTTCACTGGCTGCCCTGACTTGTCTGGTATGGATGGCAGGGCAACTCTGAAGAGCCAGTACTTGGTGTGGAGAGGTAGGACATCTGCCTTCCAAGAGTCAGAGTATTGTGAGATTCTGGTAGATTTACTTTGGTAAGCCCAAGAGAAAGAGGAGAAACCACTGAATCATGGCATTTTTTTTTTTTTTTTGAAGCCTTACCCCAAAGACAACAAGAATAGCGTGAGGGAAAAGAGGTACAGGTTTGGAATTGACTTGACCGTCAATTAGCTGTGTCATCTTGTGTGACTCACTAATCCTTTCTTACTCTCAAACGCCTCTTCTGGAAAGTGAGGTAGTTGGCTTAAAGCAATATCTTTCTAATTTATAAAGCAAAACAACCATTTTATCAAATAAAATCTTATGAAGAATTTCAATTTCTAGAATGGAAAAGCAGAGCCATTCTATTTGAAGCAGAAGTACAGAGAGTCTCTTGGTTTCCTCCTGGTCTTTCAAATTATCCCCTCAAATACCATATTCGAATTTCCCAGGAACGCAGTTTGAAGAGCACTGAGAAAGATGATCTCCAGAGCCCGTTTTAGCTCTGATAGTGTCCACTCTTGCTACACAAAGTACGGTTCTCTGGGCAGCAGAAGCAGCTGGGAGAGTCTTAGGAATACAGCATTTCAGGGCCCCTTGAGACCTGCTGAATCAGAACCTGCATTTTAAAAAGATTCCTAGGTGATTCGTTCAAGTTCGAGAAGCATTGCTGTACCATTCTGAGACCCAGAGAGCCAGGTGACATTGCATCTTTCATTGTTGTATGGGGGCCTGGTCAACTGGGGCTGGAACTTTCTTGAAAACTCTAATGCTTCGATGCATTAGTCGTCCCATGGGTGGGAAACCAGCTGTGGGAAACAACCAGGCTTGTTCTTGGATTTAGCTGAGGTGGGAGGAGAGGGGACACCACTTGGCCCTGTGGAATGAGTGTTAGTAAATGCTGCAGACACAGCATTTCAAAGGGGAATTCATGTTGCCAGTATGGAAGTGCTCACGGCAGGTGCCTATGTCTCCACAGGCAATTGCACTTCTACCATGTGTCTCTTCTACCATCATGCAGGACCTTCAGTCTCTCTTCAGCACCTGAGATACGACACCTTAAACTTAGAAGAGCTATATTTTAGCCTTAGCTCCAGCCTTTTCTGGTGTTTTTCCCTTGGATTTCTCTGCCTCTTTGAGCCTCGGTTCCCACCTCTGTGACACAACACGGTAAACCTCACAAAGTTGTGAGGATGAACCGAAATCTGTGGAAGCTCTTTTTATTGATCAAAAAATGCTAAAGACTAAGGGATGTGTTTATATCAGTTCTGATTTGTAAAAACACCCACAGTTTGCCTTCAGCTGGGCTTACTAAGAATGCTGACCTGGAGACCGTCAACACCTCTGTGAGGCTAACAGAGGTTAGCCTAACCTCTTGTGTCAGCCTAAGCTTTCCCAGGTTTCTTCAAAGTTGGGTGGCCCTATTGGTGGTTCTTAAAAAAACTTCATCTAAACTTGATTAATTGCTTAGTTTTTAACAAATAGCGTCGTGGGAAGGAAATCTAAAAGTGTTCTAAACTAAAAAAAGTTTATTAAAAATCCAAAATCAAAGGAAAAAGAAAACGAAGAAAAATGATTTCCTCTTATTTTGCTTCTGTCCTTGTAGAAGCCCCGGAGCCCCTTCCCAGTGTGATTTTTTTTTTTTTTTAAGTTTTCACAAATTTTATTAAGACTATAAGCCTTTGATTGGAGAAGTTCAACGAACCTCAAACGGGATAAACAAAGCTCAAAACCACATTAAACCAATCATTGTAGTTTAAGAATAGATACATATATGGTCAAAACATGGAAAAACAAAGGCAGGATTAACCAGACTTCAGGTTAGTGATTACCTCTATGGAGAAGGATGAAGGGGTGTGGTCAGTGAGGAGTTCAAAGGCTTCAAATGTATTAGCATGTACTTTTCCTCAAGTGACATAAAGGGCAAATAAGTTTTTACTTTTATTCTTTAAATTGCATATACACAATTTTTTTTTGCATATATAACAGAGCTTAATAAACAGAAAATAAATTAGTGAAGTTTGTCCATTCTCCTGTGTTATCTATAGCACAAGCCAAAAACTTGAGTCATCCTTGAACACTCCCTCATCAACCAGTTCAGTTAATTCTCTCTCCTTGTCTATGGCCCCGGTGTGATTTTTTTATTTGGCCAGAAGTTGGGATGAGATAGGTCTGAGTCAACCCTGAAAATGAACTTGCTATTTTCCTTTTTCATTAGTTAATGTTCTAATGGCCACTTCTGTGAAAAAACTCTTCCTGGTAATGTCAGAGCGTGTTTGTGCTGTGGGTGGGGCTGTTTTAGGAAAATGTGTGTGTTTTTGGTGCTTTTATGTTGACAGAAGAATTTAAGTGTCATTTAGTAATCAGACCTTTAAGATTTTCTCCTGATTTCTTATTTCCTCTCTCCTTTTTGAAAACCTGAAATCTTCCTCAGCCAAGAATCAACAAAGTTTAGCTCCAAAGGGGTGGGCTTGGTCTGCCACCTAAACATCTGGAATAAAGGTAGGTTCTTTACTTGGCAGCCTCAGCCCCACCATGCTCTGGTCTTAAGCAAACACCACACCCTTCTCCCTTCTCTTCACTCAGCTCAGCCCCCACCATCACATTCCACCGCACCTACCAATCATCTTCTTTCAGAAGACATCCACGGAGGTCTATGCCTTTAGAAAAACAATGATCTCTTGGAGAATTCTATGCCAGACTTGGAGAGAGACTCTTTGCTCTTATTGTGGTGTTGCCACAAGTTCAAGAGAGAATGGGAAGATCAAAGCTCTTGCAATGAAGCCGGGTCAGCTACCCTTAATTTTTTTTTTTTTTTAAGTATTGAATCTGCTGCTAAATTCATACCCTGGGAAGTCATTCTGGGGAAGTTGGTTATGTGGTGTTATGCAGCTGAACCCAGGGGGCTTGGCTTGCAAAGCCTTCTTTACCATGCTCTTATGACACTTGAAAGGTTATGCCATCATCAGCCAGGCCTAGCAGAGTGGAAAGGGAAGCTCTGTGAAGCTGGATCTGCTCAAGGCTCTGTGCCTATGACTGAAAGATGTTGTCTCTGTTCACCAACCAAAGCTGCCTTTCGTGACTTCATGGGATTTTCCTCACTAATTCGTTCTTTCTTTGAAATTTAGGCTAGTGATCAAATTCCCAAAGCTCTGTGGGATTTTCACGTGGATCTTATCTCCTTGGGGGCTGGAAAGAGACATACACCTTCTCCAACCCATCCTTTCTTCCCAATTAACAAATTGCCTGAATGCAGTGCCTTCCAAATTCATGTTGTTAGCACAGCTCGTTGTCCTAAACATAAGACCCATTTGTTCAACTTTCTCTCGAAAATTTTTGCTTAGATATTTCACATACAATTCAAACTCAACCTGTCCGAAGTTAAATTAATCAGAATTTTCCCCCAACTTGCTGCCTCAAATGTTCCTATGTTCCTTTCACTCAGTTCCTCATGCCAAAAATTTAGGAGTCACTCCCGATTCTTCTCTTCCCTTACTCTCCCACATCCTGTTCATCATCGAAACTTGTCAATTCCAGCACCTTAACATGCCGTGGATTCAACCATTTCTGTCCATTCCCATTGCTGTCAAAGTAGTACAGATCACATATGTAAATCACCTAGATTAGAATCAAAAGATTTCCCTTCTACCCTGCCCAGTTCCAAGCACAGAGTCTGATGCAAGAGATGCTGAAGAAATGTTTGCTAAATTAAGAAATGGTGGAAGGAAGGAAAGATAATTGAGGCTATTACCAATCGTTGCTTCCTGAGAAGACCAGTCTAGATGCAAGAGAGATGAGAAACTCTTCAGATATGAAGACTTCTGGATGAAATGTTTCATGACATTACTTTGTTGCAGGACTCATTGCCAGTAACTTCATTGTCTACCTATATCTCAACAGCTTCAGTATAAATTCATTTTCACTGACTCTGTCCTTCAGGAAGAAGAGCTAGTTCCATTTCTTTTACATGTGGCAGAAGAAGGTAAGGGGATTCTACAGCCTTTATGCAAAACCTGCTTCCAATTCAAGCAGCAGACTTGAATCCATTTGCTGGGAGAATAGCTGCCCCAGGACTGGTTCTCCCTGCCCCATAATTAGCAGAAAGACAAAAATGAATTTTAGGTTTGGGCTCAACTTATAATATCTTCAAGATAGATATGCACGTCTTGGCTTCTTGCATACTCTGTCCCTTTACTCTTTTATATGCAGCCCCCAAATCATTTGTAGTTTTTCTGCTTCCCCCAAACCAGGAGGAAATGAGATAGCAGTAAGAGAGGCCAAGAGTCTTAAAGCTCCACCCAGGGCAAAGTGTTTGAATTCTCTTCTGTCTCACCCCAGAACATGACGTGACATGTTTTGCTGATGCTAGATCCTAGTACTGTTGGGAAGGGAAAGGAAGCCTAACAGAATGCATTGTTTTAAAAGTACTCTTTCCCTATTTTTACTTCCCTACCGGGGCGGGGGGGGGGGGGGGGGGGAATTTGAGTGGTGGAAAGCACCTTCAGTTTTACAACCTTCTCTCTGTCCAGACTAGCCGAGAAGACTTTGAAGGGCCCAGATGTTTTTGTAGGAGAGTAGTCTTCTGCTTTGAGAACAAAATGCTTTCTGCACATGTTGGCTACAGAGACCCCTGCCTTGCACTAGAATAATTGTGCCAATTTCTGCTGAGGCTCTGGCTCTCCTTGGTTTGGTGGTGGTGGCAGTGTCAGTGGTGGTGATGGGGTTAGGAAAGGGGCTGGAGTGTGTGTGTGTGGGATGGGTGGTGGTGGTGGATAGGAAGTTATTGTAAAGGGAAAAGATAAAAATAAGCTTCCTTGGAAGGTACAGTGTTGATGGACTAAATTATTTGTTCTGAGACAAGGCAAATGTACAGTTCTGAGCAGGAAGATCATTCTCCTGGATTTGGGGAAATTCTTTTGATCTGCCGGAGAATTTCGAGATATAGCAGAGAATACAAAATGTGTTAGGCTTTCACTCCTTTCAAACAAAGGAAAAAGACATGCAGATTTATCAGCTTGTTTCTCTTTATTATGATACTGTGATAAGAATTTGTCAACATTTTTCATTCATCTAGGCTCTTCATTCAATCAATTGAAGTGATTAATTGTGTACTAGTTTTTCTGAATGTCTAGGTTTGTAATTAGTTACTCCCATTAATTTTAAAAAGTTGTCTAAAAATGTGGCATGTCTGCGGAAACAGAACAGACTACCTCTATTTCATACAGAAAATGACTTTCAATAATGTAATATGTTATTGACTAAAACTTAACATAGTTATTAATAATTTAAAACTTCAAAGTTTCTGTCTGCAGAGAATTATAGACCCAGAGATTCAGAGCCGAAAGGGATTGTAATGATCATCTGTCTGCAGATCTCAACCAGGGGCACCTGGAAATGTGTGTACTTGTTGCAGGTTGTCACAATGACAATAACTCAGGGGCATAATTTAATTTACTGTCCTAAATGCTAAGCATTCCACGTGTTTGCATTCTGTGTGGCGTGATGTGGTCCCACACAGCAGAGGATTTCCCTCTTCAAAGGGGAGTAGTGTCCCGTTTAGAAGACTGAATACAACTCATTATTTGAGTTATGAAGATACTGAGGCCTGATATTCCCCAGGTCAATAATATGACAGTAAATGAGGCTGGTTTACATGTTTATCTTTGATGAGATCAAGTTTCTTTTGTTTCCTTATGCCAATTTTAATAGCAGTTGCGAGGCTGGTGTGAAGAGACCTTCTCCATTATGGAGTGGGAGAAGCAATCAAAGCCTAGTGTTAAGTCCTGGTACCTGCATATCTTCTTTTTCCTCTGATCCACTGGGAACCAAAGATCTCATTTTCTCCACCAACAAAAGGGTTTAAAAGTGCAAAGAGAACAATGAAAATTAAAATTAGCAAGAATGGATGGGCCAATTGCTTGAGGAAATTGTAATATTAATGAATGAATGAGACAAGATGGAAGCCCAATGTGAGTTTAAGTTCAGTTTTCACCAAGAATAGGAAAGTCAAGTAAGAGAAGTTAGACAATATGAGTGAAAGGTGGGTGGGAAATATTAATATGTAGTCATTGTGAGTCAGATTACAGTCTCTAAGTACAGGGGGTTGCACCCTTATATATTAAAAACATTTGTAGATGAAATCTCAAAATTCTCAGCAATCATGAAAAAAGGGAATTGAAAAGTTCTCAGAATACTAGAAAAAAATATCCTTTTGATTTTCAAAAGAGCAAAAAGGTAGTTTTGGAAGCCACCTCCAAAAGAACTCGACATTGGATCTGATAAAACTCTTTACCAGTACATTAAACTTATGCTTTTGGCATGCTTAGAAAATAATGAGGTAATCTCTAGCAGCCAGTATGGCTACTGCTACCATAAATTGATCTAATACAGACCAACTACATTGGCAAATCTGTGAAGATCCATAAATTTAGCACATCTTGATTTCCACATGTTTGATAAGGTCTTCTATGATATCTGAGTGGATAAGACTATGACAGGTGTATTAAGCAATATTGCAGTTCAATGGATTTGCAGTTGGTTGAATTATGTATTTAAAGAGTGTTATAAGTGATAATCTGGAAGGAGAGGTCACTGAAATTTACCTTCACTTTAACCACGTCCTGTTCAATATGGACATCAGTACTTTGAAGGAACACAGTAACAAACATGATCTCTAATTTCTTTGTGTGGCATAGTGTCATGTAGGGTAGCCCTAAAAGTGATCTCAGTAAACTGGAAGTCTGGACCAGATTCAAGAGGATGAGATTTAACAGATATAAATGTTAATCTGCTGCATTGAAATTCAAAACATCGATTGCACAGCCACAGAACTAGGAAACCTGATTTTGCAAGTGTTAATATTGAAAGGGAGAGGGCTTTCTAAGTGAAAGGCTTTTTATTGAACCATGATGAAGATGAAATAATAGTGGGATGCAGTTTCCATAAAAGTTAATGTAATCTGACATGTAACCAGAGAAGCATGCTAGGGTGATGAGAGGCTTGGAGAATGCATCATATTTGATTGAAATGACAAAAGACCTTGTAATATCTGGGCTAAAGGAGGGGTAACTAAAATGTCAGGGTTGTCTTCCAATATTTGAGGTTTCCTTGTGGAGAAAAGGGAGAGTGTTTGCCTTGCAAGAACTAAAGGTAGTAGATTGTAGATCAACAGGCGGAAGTTACAAGAAGACAAATTTTAGCTGAGTATAAGAACAAACTTACATCTATGTTCATAGCAGCATTATGCACATTGGCCAAAAGGTAGAAGCAAATGAAGTGTCCATCAACGGGTAGATGGATAAACGAAATGGGGGATATACACACACAATAGAATATTATTCAGCCTTAAAAAGAAAGAAAATTCAAACACATGCTACAACACGGATGAACCTTGAGGACCCTATGCTAAGTGAAATAAGCCAGTCGCAAAAGGACAAACATTGTATGATTCTATTTATATGGGGTATCTAAAGTTGTCAAATTCATAGAGACAGGAAGTAGAAAGGTCGTTTCCAGGGTCTGAGAGAAGGGGGAAATAGGAAGTTGTTGTTTGATGGGCATAGAATTTCAGTTTGGGAAGATGAAAAACTTCTGGAGTTGGATGGTGGTTGCAGAACAATGTGAATGTACCGAGTGCCACAGGACTGTTCACTTAAAAATGGCTAAGATGGTAAAATTTTATGTTATGCATATCTTACCACAGTTAACAGAATCAACCTTAAAAACAAAGAAGAAATGGGCTGATACGAGAGGTACTCAGTTTCCCATAGCTGTAGGTATCCTAGCAGAGGCTGGATAGCCTCAAGGTGGGAATTTCAGATTTAAAAGAGATTAATGCCAGTGATTCAGAACTTCTGTAACTCTGCATGAAAAGAGTCTTACTTTGTGCAACAGATTGAACCAGACTGCATATTTTTTGATATTGTGTTACATACACAAGAGTATATTCATGTATAATGTATCATACATACATAAGACTGTTTATAGCAAATATGCATTTCAATATATACTATTTAATGAATATTTAAAAAATGCATACCCATTTAGCCTCCATTCACGTTCAGTATTGGAACATTGCCAATATCTTAGAAGTTGCCTACCCCTGCCATGGGCCCTTTCTTAATCATCTCCTTCCCCTCCTCTGTGAGATGATCCCTCTCCACATTTTGTAATGACCGCTTCTTTGCCTTTTAAAATTTTAAATAGCCTTAGTACCTATTATGCATCCTTAAGCAACATAGTTTGGTTTTGCCTGTTTTGAATGGTATGTATATCATAAAATATGTTTTTATTGGTCACTTCCTTCTCTAGCTCATTATGCTTATAAGATTCATTGTTGCACATATGGAGCTGTAATTGATTCACTTTCAATAGGTCAGAGTATTCCCTTGTGTATGTATGCTACAATTTTTTTTATCATTTCTACTGTTGATGGACATTTGGGCTGTTTCCAGTTTTTAGTTTTTATATACACTGCTGTTAGGAACATCCATGCACATGACTTCTGGTACCTACGGGCAAGAAAAGTACCTAGGAGTGGAAATTCTGGGCTGTAGGTACACACATCTCCAGATGTTTAAGATCATGCCAGACTGTTTTCCTAATGGTTATATTAATTTACACTGCCACCAGCAGTGTACAAGGGTTCTCCTTGTTCTGCATACTTGTCAGATTCAGACTATACCTTTTATCTAAGAATTAGAGAAGACGATGAGATTGGCAGCCTGACTTTTGTATCTCGTCATAAAGAGGGAAAATGTATTTGAATTGCACTAAGAAAAATTTAGGTTCCAAATCAATGTAGGTTCTTCTTTTGGTCTAAATGGCTTAACAGGGACCAAGGTTCTGATTGTATCCATATTATATGAAGGACAGATAGCCTTTGATTAGCTGGCCATGCCCATTTTGCCCCTCAGCTCTAGATTTACAGTACCTGCTCATCAAATACTGAGGAACTTGTATTCGAAATGCAGTCTTTAAAGAAAGAAATTTCAAAGCAAGACATACTGAATTAAAACAACATTATAGTTTGGTGAAACTTAGTGAATTGAATTGAAATGAATTGGCTTTGAGAGGATGTTGTAGGCCATACAACACTGTGTAGCTTTAGGCTTTGGAGCTAACAACCTGAACTTGAACTATAGCTCAGCCACTTTCCAGCTATGTAACTTTGAACAAGCTGGTTGATCTCTCTTACCTCAGTTGCCTCACCTGAAAAATGGGTGGAGTAATAGGACCTACCATGGGTGTTTGTGTGGGCGGATGGGGCTGTGAGGATAAGATAATTCATGTAAAGTGCTAAGCTCAGTCCTTGGCATTTAGTGTTCAATAAATGTTGCACCTATTAGAACTTATATCCTTGAAGAAATAATTTACAACAGCTTCCTGGAGAATATAAACATTAATGTGCCTGGAGAGATGGAGCAGGACTTAACCTCTTTAGGGTTTTTTTTTTCCCCCCAGCCCTGTACACTGGTAGTTTTCAGCAGTAAACATTTAGAATAAACTTTGGTTTTACTCTCCATCAAACCAGAAGTGACAGCACAAAACAGACATTTTTTCAGAAAAGAAATTAATCTCCTAAACAGGGTGATTTTACCCTTTTCTTTAAATACTTCTAAACTCATGAGGGAGAAGCACAGCACACATTATCCATCAGAATGAAGCATCATCTAGCCCTGCCGAGTTTCATTGCCTTTAAGATTGCCCTCTGAGCTATAGGCTTTTTTTTTTTTTTCTTTCCCGGAGCACAGTTACCAGGAATATTTTTCTTTAAATGGCCCCATTTCATTTGCATTTTTAAGCTTTCACTGCAGAGAGTAGAAGCAGTTGTAAATGGTTCCAAGAAAGGGGCTGTGATTTCTCGACTCAGAGCTGCCTGCCTAAAGCTTCTGAAATTGAGTGTCAGCTTCCCTAAGAGTAGAAAGATATTACTCTATGTTTGTGCACACGGTTCGCCACTCTGTTCTTGGTTTGATGGTCTCATTTAGCCACGGGCATTCTCCAGCAATGATTTGTCCTCCCCAATAAAATTAAATATCACCTTCCTCCTCCCCAGCCCACCCCTTTTTTAATAAGACATTTTCTTGTTTAGACTGAAGCGAGACAAGTTGAGAAACTTGTGAGTTCTTCTCGGATTCCTTTTATTGCTCTTTTTGGACAAGGAGAGAACAGCAAAAAGATAAAAGAGGAGGAAAATCTACTATCGGAAATCTAAATGGAAAGCCATACCAAGATCACAGATCAATTTGGGTTTAAGATTCAATAGCAAGGTGTTGAGAGAGGAAGGCCCTGGAAAGAAAACGGAATGCTTTACAGTGCTGTAGCATGAGGAGCCCACTGACCAGCATTATCTCCATGCTGAGTTCACACCATTATCTCAGTAACCCCACAATTAGGGGACAAAGTCTGCAGTGAAACTCAGGGGGCTGCTATGTCTGTGACAACACCTCCCAAGCCATTTCAGGTGGGCTGGGCTGAATCCGGAAATGGGTGGGCAAGCAGCTCTTTGCTAGATGAAATTACATCCAAGGAAGAGATTTTATAGCTTAAAAAGAAACGGGGGTCTTTGACGAAGGCATAGCTGTGAGAAGGTGTAAGCCACAGTGCCTTGACTGATGAGACTTTCAACAAAATAAGTTGAGGCTTAACTCATTTTCTCAAATCTGGTTTAATATAGTCGGTCTTCACCATGTTGATGAGCTGTGTGCATGAAGTTTACAAGTTGGGTGTTTAGAACCCCAAACACAATTGACTTGAAAACGGCCCTTTAAATGGGCTGGTCGGCTTTCTTGGCCTGCTCTCCGAACTCCGTGTAAGACGTATCGTTTTGGCTGAAATGTATTGCTAAGAGTTTTACTGGGATAGGGACGGGAATCCACGCGATGAGGGAAGAAGAGGTAGAAGGGTTCTGATTCCTTTCTTCTGGATCTTGAATCAAGCTCTGGTGAAATTTAGAGGGAGACCGAGCGAGTTTTTGGCATCTGCCCTTTCTGCCTCTTTCAGCTCTGATTGTCAGGGCTCCATGTTGCCCCCAAGGTAACTAACTGTAGTGTTATCAAGGGTGATATAAAGAGGATTCCTGCTTTGGATAACGGGTGTGTGAGCCAGCTGAGGCTCCTCCTACTGAATAGGGGAAAAAGAGACTTAGAAAATCAGTCTGATTTGCTTCTTGGTGATTCAGACCAGAGTTATTCTTAGGTGTCCCTGAGCTGTCCTGACAGGATCTCTGCCAAGGTGACTTGAGTGCCCAGAGCCTGGTCAGTGATTCCACCTTAAGCACCAGGTTGCTCTCAAGAATCATTAGTTAGAAAATGTTGAGGTTTCACAGTAGATGCTTTACATCTCAAATATCTGTCTTCCCAGGTGACTTCCAATCACCTGCTTTTTTCCTGTCCTTTACTCTTGCTCTGTTTCCTCTCACCTGGCCTCGCTCCTACCAAAACTTTTCTCTGTCCTCTGGAATTTCTACAATCAAGAGATTCATTCATAAACTCAGACTTCCCGCTGACCACTCCCCCCACTTTATTATCTGAATTTGCCTCTCCCTTCTCAAGGGGAACTGCTCATTTCTTCTTACGTCAGGGTCAACAGGTGGTATTGGCACCATCTCTGCTCCCCATTATGACTCCCCAAAATGACCCATGTGAAAACATCTGGCCCTTTAAGGCTCATGCTCTTTGGCATTGCCTGCACTCAACTAGAGGTCACCAGTGAAATGCTCACACAAGGGCAGGCCAGCATCTTAATTGGGTGAAGCAAGCCTGAGGGGGTTGTGAACTGGAAGCTGCAAGGTACTCCGAAAGGGCACGATGCTTCTCAGCTCCGGAGCTGACAGTGGAGAGAAGAGCCTTGTGTTGCTAGGTGGTCATAATTTTTAAGAGCAGCTTTCCAAAGAAGACAGATTTTTATATGGACTCTCCTACTTTTTAAATGATAGGAAGTAATTCATCATAAAACAAACAAGAAGCAAACCCTGTGCCAGCTAAATAAAATCTGGCTATTGGTCCAATTTAGCCCATAAGCCTCTGATTTGTGATTTCCACTCTGTATTTCTTGTCATCATGTAATGACCTCTTAGCTATCCTCCCCCTTTCACCAAAGCTATCAGCATATGGCTCACAGTCTCTCCTTGCTTCTGAACCCCTTGCCTCATCCTGGCTTAGCTCAGTGTCCCAACAACACTCTGACTTCCCCGTTTCCGGATCTTCTCATGTACAATGACCTTCACTTTCACTGTGCTTGAGCCACCCACATGCATGGCCCCACCTTGGACCTTGTCATCTCCTAGGTAACATTTAAATTTGTGTGTGGCGGGGGGCGGGGGGGAAGGGGGGAACTACTACTTTATTTAATAAATTTTTAATTTTTATTTTTCAATCGAAGCTGACATTCAATGTTATGTTATATTAGCTTCCGGTGTACAGTATAGTGATTAGGTATTTAATTCACAAAGTGATCTCTCTGATTAGTCTAGTAATCACCTGACACTATATACAGTTATTACAATATTACTGACTGTATTCCCTATGCTGTACTTCACATCCCTGTGACTATTTTGTGACTACTAATTTGAACTTCTTAATCCCTTTACCTTTTTCACCAGCTCCCCATCCTCCCTTGATATCTGGCTGTCAGCCGTTTGTTCTCTGTATCTACGAGTCTGTTTTTGTTTTGTTTGTTCTTTTCTTTTGTCCTTGAGATTTCACATATAAGTGAAATCAGATGGTATTTGTCTTTCTCTATGTGACTTACCACTTAGCATAATACCCTCTAAGTCCATCCACGTTGTTGCAAATGGTAAGATTTCATTTTTTTATGGCTGAATAATATTCTGTTACATATATATGTACCACATCTTTATCCAGTCCTTTACCGATGGGCACTTAGTTTGCGTCCATATCTTGGCTGTTGTAAATAGCACTGCAGTGAACATAGGGTTGAATATATCTTTTTGAATCCGTGTTTTGGTTTTCTTTGGATAAGTAACCAAAAGTGGAATTGCTGGGACATACGGTAGTTCTATTTTTAATTTTTTGAGGAAACTCCGAACTACTTTTCATAGAGGCTGCACCGATTTGCAATCCCCCCAACAGTGCGTGTGTTCCCTTTTCACCCCATCCTCTCTAACACTTGTTGTTTGTTGATTTATTGATGATAGCCACTCTGACAGGTGTGAGGCGATATCTCATTGTGGTTTTAATTTACATCTCTCTGATGATTAGTAACACTGAGCATCTTTCATATGTCTATTGGCCATCCGTGTGTCCTCTTCGGAGAAATGTCTATTCAGATCCTTTGCCCATTTTTTAATTGGATTGTTTGTTTTTTTGGTGTTGGGTTGTATGTGTTCTTTATGACCACCCTAATTTCTGAACATAACTTCCTGTCTTTCTACTTCTTTTACTCAATAATTTACACTATTTCTACCTTTTAAATTAGAGACTCCCAGACCAATGACCTCTCTCTATATTCTTCTTATCTATGAGCCCTTTCCACATTCCTTCTTCAACTTGGACCTTCTTCAACATCAACCTCTGTCTAGCCAATATTATTGTTCTATTAGTTTTCTCTCGTAGGTTTTGCGAACAAAACCTCAACCTTGAATCTATTTACCTATCTATCATCCTTCTCTGCCAGTGTGGCTGTGCCAGAGATGTAGAGAAACTCACATAGATCTGCAGGTTAATTTCATGGCAGCTTCATGGCCCTCAGACTCTCCTGGTTTTCCACTGCTGCCTTGCGATCATTCTGTGGTTCCTTGGTCAGTTCTCTCTCTAGTTCTCTAGACTAGGTTTTCACATCTTCTTCACTCTCCAACTCTCCTGAAATGTTTGAATTTCATAAGTTAAACATATGGCATTGCTTTCTACTTTACAGAGAAGGTAGAATCCAAAAATGGGTCCATTCCCCTGACTCTCCCTTATCTTATTGCCAGCAAACCTAAAATTAGCTAGAACCATCTCCACACCTCCCTCCTTCGCTTCTGTTATAATGGAAGAGGAGTAGTCTCATGAAGACCGATCCCCCTACTTGTTCTCTGGGGCTCTTCTCTCCCAGTTCTTAGCATCTTAGCTTGATCAATGTTTCCTCTCTTCCCTGTGCAGTCACCCTGTCCCTTTCTCCTTTGTTCTTTTCCTATCAGCACTCGAACTCGTTAAAGTCTTTCATCCTGAATATCCAATTGCTTTTAGGCCCCATGGCACCTTTCAGCCACTGCTCTCTCTTTAAAGAAACATATAGTCTGCTTCTCTGCTTCTTTACTTCCCACTCTCTCTTCTACCCACTGCACTCTGACTTCTGCCCCTGTCCCTCTACTGAAACTGCTCTCAGCTAGGTCATCCTTAACTATTTATCTAATGGAAACTTTTAAGCCATTGTCTTCCTTGTCTTCTCTGTAGTAGCTGACACTGTGGGGTCTTTCCTTGCATGTCGAAAGCCCATTTCCTGGGCCCCCATGACCACACACAGCAGCTGAATTCTCCTACCTCATCAGCCACCTTTATAGGCTGCTCTTCTTCTCCTTGCTTTTAAATATTAGAGTGGGTTCCATCCTAGGTCATATTTGTCTATGCTCCTGAGGTTATTTCAGCATTCTATGACTTATCTAGGGAGATGGAGATCGAGCAGGAGGGGTAGGATGCAGATTTTGTGACGGGGGATTGTAGAAATGAGGTTGGCCAGCCATAACGGTGCCAGAAGATAAGGAGACTAAGATGTCAGAAGGGAAGTATTTGACTTGCAGAAGTTGGCAGCAAGTGAGCAAGCTTTGGGACTTGAGTGTCAGTATCAGGTGTTTCAGATGATAGAAGCTTCTCTCCTGTTGTATAATAAAGCATTTTCCTGGTCTTTGTCCTGAGTTCCATAGATGGAGCTTCTAAACCCTTGGAATTTTCAAAGTGATGAGAATGTTATTCGTGGTGGGCCCTTAGGACTTAGGACCACACTTGAATTTATGCTGATGAACTGAGCCCTTAAATAGTTTCAGGACGGGCGATGGCATGATAGAAAGACCAACCAGGTGATTAGAGTACTGGGGCTTTGAGCCCCATGATATTGGCCCAGCCTTCAGGAGTGGAGGGCAATGGGAGATTGAGTTTAACCGCATGGCCAATGATTTAATTAACAATGCCTACATATTAAAACTCCAATGAAAACTCTGGAGACCAAGGTTTGGTTGAACTTCCAGGTTGGAAGAGAAGCAGAGAAGCAGAAATATATGTCTTTTTAAAGAGAAAGCAGTGGCTGAAAGGTGCCGTGGGGGCTTAAAGGAATTGGATGAAAGACTTGAAAATGTTCAAGTGCTGATAAGTACACACAGATGTACAAGGAGGGTAGTGTATCCTGATTCCATCAGGAAAGGACACAAAAGGTTCACATTCTGGACCCTCCTGGGCCTTGCCCTATGTATCTTTTCATTTAGCTGACCTGGGATTTGTATCCTTTATGATAAAACTTCAATCATAAGTATAGCACTTTCTTTAGTTCTGTCGGTCTTTCTGAATTAATGAAACTGAGTGAGCTGTGGGAACCCTGAATTTGCAGCCCAGTGGCCAGATGTGCAGGAGGCCTGAGAACTCCTGAACTTGAGGCTGTTGTCTGATGTGAGGGCAGTCTTGTTGGAGACTGAGTCCTTTAGCCATGAAGCCTGAACTAATGCCGGGAGCCAGTGTCAGAACTGCACTGGAGTAGTGCATCTCCCAGGAGAAAGCCTGTGGATTCAGTGAGGAAGCGAGTGCCTCGTCACTAGAAGAGATCTGGTTAGAGAATAGAGAGGGATATGGAGGACTAGACAGGCACAGGAGATTATAAGCAGAACTGACTTTATTTACAAACATTGTCTTTAAGTTTTTGGGTAGGATAACAATAAGAAGACTTTTTAAAAGGCAGAAAGATCGTTCATTTTAAGTCTGGTCATATTTTCCTTTAGCGATTTTGTGCTTCTGAGTTCTTAGATCTGTTCCTCAAAAATTCTAGAATACTATATTTCCAAGATAAAAATATGACTTTTTCTTTTGTCCCCTAGAAAAGGGAAAGAGCAGCCCTTGGGGATAATAATGACGCCATTTATGCTTGCCCTCTTGTAGTTAAAATTATGTCAGCTATTTTGACCCCTGATGGGATTTGTGGTGGCTTAGATCTCTGTCAGAGTTTTGGGCAGTAGGCTGGAGGAATAAGGTCTTAGTCTTGGAGCATACTATTTTAGTGAAATGGGGAGAAAAATTCACTTGAGCTTTTTATTCATCCATTCATTCATTCATTCATTAGCTGTAAAACGTAACTGTCCATATTCTACTACCCCTGTTTGCACCTTGATTTCACTGGGCTCCTTCACATGGGATTCTAAGTGATTCTATTCTTTTTTTTTTATGTCTTTTTTTTATTTTTTAAAAAATTTATTTAAATTAGTTTCAAGTATACGGTACGTTGGTTAGACATCTATATATTTCATAAGATGATACCCCCAATTGCTCCCTTCCTCCCCTGGCCCTCCACTTAGCCATCATATTAATGCTAACTACATTCCCTCTGCCGTGCTCCCCATCCCCATGACCAACTGTCAACTACTAATTTGTACTTCTTTAACCCCATTCTCCCAGCTCCCCAACCCCCTCCCCTCTGTCCATCACCAAATTGTCCACTATATTTGTGAGTCTGTTTTTGATTAGTTTGTTCTTTTTGTCCCTTGGATATAAGTGAAATCATATGGTATTTATCTTTTTCTGTCTGACTTATTTCACTCAGCATAGTAACTTCTAGGTTCATCCATGTCATTGCAAATGGTAGGATTTCATTTTTTTAATGGATGAATAATATTCTATTGTATATATGAACCATAATTTCTTTATCCAATCATCTGCTGATGGGCATTTAGGTTGCTTCCATATCTTGGCTATTGTAAATTGTGCTGCCATGGATATTGGAGTGCATAGATCTTTACGAATTATTGTTTTGGTTTTCTTTGGGTAAATACCTAGAAGTGCAATTGCTGGGTCAAAAAGTATATCCATTTTAAATTTTTTGAGTAACCTCCATACTGTTTTCCATGGTGGCTATACCAATTTGCAATCCCTAAGTGGTTCTATTCTTAACAATAACATGAGCTCACATAAAGTGTTGATCTCCTACTATGGGACTTGTCACCAGACCAGCTCCTTACAGACCTTCATTAAGTTCCTTCCTCCAACATTCGACATCAGAAGTGCCCCCAATTTACAGATTAGGAAACTACAGCTTAAACAGGTTAATGATTTTGCAAATGGCAACCACTTAGAATGCCACAGCGATTGGATTCCAGGTCTACCCAAGTCCACTCTAGAGTGCCTCATAATGGTGGAGCAGGCGCGAACCTGCAGCTGGAGAAAAATAATGATTAAGACTCTGTTCTTATTTCTCTAAGGAACTTGCAGTCAGATGAGAGAGACTGACTGTTATCTTCTGATCAAAGTGCTGGTTTGGGGCAAGAGTTGATGGAATGAAGGCTTTAGATTAATACGTGGCCTATTGTTAAGACCGAAAAGA
This sequence comes from Pteropus medius, assembly GCF_902729225.1. NCBI lineage: Eukaryota > Metazoa > Chordata > Mammalia > Chiroptera > Pteropodidae > Pteropus > Pteropus medius. The sequence continues at coordinate 1,551,142 of NW_024344371.1, read as the reverse complement.
TCACTAAGGAGAGTCCCAGCAGTCGCTTGGTTTAGAAACAACTTGCCTCTAATGGAATCTTCTAATGATCATCGTGTATACAGTTGGCCCTTGAATAACATAGATTTGAACTGCCTGAGTCCTTTTATGCGTGGAGATTTTAATACACGTCTGTGCTGTTTTTCATTCATCACAGTAAGGAGTCCAAGGATGCAGAGGGCCAACTGTATGCATTGATTTATGCCATTTTTATAGGGCACTTGAACACCTGTGGACTTTGCTATCTGCAGGGTCCTGGAACCAATCCCCCACAGGTAACGAAGGACAACTTTAGTTTTGGAGGAGTCAAAAGTTATACAGTCGACTGTTGAACAACATGGATTTGACCTGCTTCGGTCCACTTATATGAAAATTTTTCCAATTGACTTGTATAATTCAAACCCACATTGTGTAAGGGTCAACTGGCGGTTGGGAATCTGTGTATGCAGAGGGCTGGTTCTAGTTATACGTGGATTGTTGGTTAGTGCCCCACCACCCTCCATGTTGTTCAAGGGTCAACTGTACTTGAATTTGAAACTCGTTGTCATTCCTTTGCAACCACACCAAAGCTCCCTCATAATACTCCATGTAGTTGGAAGACAATACTGTTTTTAAAATTTCCAGATCAGGAGACAAGAAAGTAGCATTTATTGACATTTACTACATTTTAGAGAACTTCCTACACTTATAAAAAAATTTAATCCTTTTAGAGATCAAGATGCAGAAACTTTGTTCAGCTTCCCTAAGATCTTACAGCTTTTAAGAACAAATCTATGATTCGACCTGACTCTAAGGAAATATTAATTACCCATTTCAAGGTTTTCCTTTTTGTAGTGCCTGGATAGTAATCATATAATGTCAATGGCACTTTTAACTTTTTCAAGTGTTTTCTACTGTTCTGTTCTCAATACATCTAAAAGTCCCAGCTTTACGAGGCGGCAGGGACCTCATAAAGGTCTCCATTTGATTGAGGAAACTGAAGTGGATGTGTAGTGTTTAGTGACTTGGGACAGACCATTAAACTCCCAAGAGGAGAAACAAAAAGAGAACACAAGTTTTTCACCCCCACCAACTTTTAAGTGGATCTCCTCTTTCAATTAAAGGAGAGAGGGAGAGGAAAGAAAGAGAAGAGAAGAGAGAGAAGCTGAAAACCTACAGAGTCAATTGCTGTCGTGCTAGTTTGTTTTTTTTTTTTAACACAACTATTCAAGTTGAGGGGTGACTGTCCTTGTTTTACAGATGAGACTGAGGCTCAGAGGTTACGGATAGTCTCCCGATCACACAGTGGTGCAGGTCTTTCTCTTCGCTTCATACTGTCCCACATGTCTAACCTTTTCCATAGCACCTTCCAGTTGAACATGTAAAATAAAATGTTTAAGTCTAACTCAATTGAAAAAAAAAAAACTAACCCTCTGTTAGCCCCACACACTCTCTCATCTCTATCTCACCTCTCCCTGCTCCTTCGCGGGCAAAGCCTCTTGATAGATGACTGTATTTGGGCAGTAGCCCTTGGTCCCCCCTGCGTTCACTGCCATCGTGTTTCTCCTTTCGCTCCTGTGTGAAATGGCTCTAGCTAATGATCACTTCATTGATACTGGACAGATGACATTTGGTATGTGTTTCTTAGCTTTTATTTCAGGCTTGACACTAGTCTCTTGTTTCTGAAGACTCTATCCTCCCTTGGTTTCTGGGTCACCGACGTCTTCACTTTTTCCTATCACTCTGACTGTGCCCTATCACTATCTTCACAGGTTCTATTCTTCAGCCTTTAAGCATTTGTGTCCTTAGCCTTCTGCTTATTTTGATTTATCCAACCAACTTTATTATATGTTTCTCACATGTCAGGCCCTATGCTAGGCACCAGGGATCAGGGACAAGTGAGCGGTCACCAAGTGGTCTAAAGTGTGAGAAGCCCATCATGCCCCTCCTTGCTGACCGTCCAGGCCCTTCTCCGCGCCCTCCTCTGCTCCACATCACTGCTACCGTTCTCAGGACTCTGAGCTCTCTCTTGCCTCTGGGCTTTTGCAGGGGCAGCTCTCTCAGCTTGGAATGTTCTCTGCATCTGTTTCTTTGTTCAGCTCTTTCTCATCCTTCAGGATGTGTCTCATGCGTCATCTCCTCTGAGAAGTCTTTTGTGACTCACCAGGTGGGCCAGGAGCCCGCCTCTGTACTCATGTTCATTACAGAAACTGTATACAGAATAACTGAACTTGTCTCAATATTCTGTCCACTCTGTAATGGCAGGAGTCAGGTCTTAGGCTCCTTTGTATGCCCAGCAGCTAACACAGTCCTTGATATGTAGCTCTTCATGAAGTGAATGATTCAGGCTTGCTATGACTACTGGTTCCTGTCCCTTTCCAGCCTCCACCTGCATTATTCACTGTAGCCCGTGGTTGTCCACCTTGACTTCACATTAGATTCCCCTGAAAAAAAGAAAAAGGAAAAAAAGTGACACACCTGGGGCCTACCCTATTTTAACTGAATTAGATTATCTAGTGGTGGGACACAGGCATCCTTGTTGTTTAAGTCTCTCCAGGGGATTCTGATGATCAGGAAATAATCACATGCAAGACATGTCTTGGTATCTCAGGGCCTAGAACAATGCTTTGCACACAGTGGGTATTCAAGAAAGGTTTCTAGAATAATAGAGCAGATGTCTCACAGTATAGATTTTGCAAATTTGAATTCAAGCCAAGCATTTTCTGGCTCTAAGCACTCACACGCAGAAAGTCTATTTTCGAGGAAATCTTTGGAAAAATTTGGCTCCTAAAATATATTACTTAGTGTTTAGTTGGTCCCCTTTTTACAAGATAAAGTTTTCAAAGCCCGAATTGGCTGTTGATTTATGTAACTAAGTGACACATAGTTTTTGTTTTAACCTCCAGAAAAACAGTAGTCAAGTAGGTGGGGTTTGGGTGAGGAGTACGTGAAGATTACTGGCTTTCATTATTTAAGAATTTATAAGATTTGCCATGGTTTCTGGTAATTGCTGGCAAAAGTTTGTTTGGCCCCAGGCTCTGTGAAAGCGCTAAGCTGCTTCCTTTCTGATGATGCTGGCCTTTCCTTGGGAACGAAGCAAGAAATAGCCAAGTCTGTCAGGGCTGGAGAAGGGCAGGGACAGGGTGGGTTCTGAGGAGAGGTGATGCCACCCAGCTCTCTTCACCTCATTTCCTATGGTCATATCTGTACTTACCAACTCTTCGAAGCAAAGTCTCATTGCTCTCTATTGCATTTGATTTAAAACCCTGAGGACAGACACTTGCACACCTTCCTCACACTTTTCATTGCCATACCTGCCCCTAAGTTCGTAGGACAGAGCTCGGATGTCATGAGGCTTAATCACTGTCATCGACTAACGGTAACTCCTATCACATGTGCTAGGTGCTCTGTAGGGAAAGTTGACCATAAACTTATTTAATCTTTACAGGAACACTGCAAGAGAGGTGTTGTTACCTCATTTTATAAACGACAAAACTGAGGCTCAGAGAAGTTCAGTGACAGTGGCCAGCTACTACATGGCTGGGCTGCATTTTCATCCTGACTTTCTAGCTAGGACTCATTGCACTGCCCTGAGGTTACCTGAGTGGGGACAAGACAGCAGGATGCAGACTGGCCAGGAGACAGTTCTGGGAGTGAACTGATGAGGTATGAGATGAAGCATTGGAGCAGAGGTGCTGAGGGGTTCGAAGTCTCTAGACAGGGTGAAGAGGGGAAAATTCCTGGAGCTGATTCTATTGGGCAGAGGTGAGAGCCTGTCTACTGAGTGCCATGGCTGCCTCGCTCAATCCTGGGAGACCCGGCAGAGAAATCTGTAGGCTTCTTCCCTCTATTTGGAGTTTGGGGAAAACTCAGAGTGAACAGGCACATAAAACCTACCTGAATTTGTCATTATAACTCCATTAAAGGTTAAGAAACAGTCGATGGATGAAAAGAGAGAAATCAAGTAACCTCTCGGTGTTGTTGGCTTGTTTACTTCTGGCTTCTTATTTATTGGTGCCGAGTCTTCCATTTTTCAGGCTATAATGATAGCAACTTTTACGAGTAAGCAATTTTTTAATGAACTTGTTCCAAATGTGTATTCTGTTCTTGGAACTCTCTGTGCTCTGAAGCAGTGTTGTAATTACTGCCTCTGGTGGAATGGCCGGGCTCTATCTGGCTTTTATGTAAGCAGTTTCGCTTGGTTTGTCTCTTCCTCTTTTAGCTTCAAATAAGGAAGATGAAGGGGTAGAAAAATATAATAACAAAAGCTCTTTAAAGTGCTTATTTTATGCTGGGCATTGTTCTAGACGTTACGCATTCATCTTTTTATTGTACCCTAACATTACTTGGGTCTAAGGTATTTTTACAGCCCCCATTTTACAGATGAAGACACTGTGGCTCAGAGACGTTGAGCAAAGTGTGTCTAAGTTACTCAGGTGGTAAGTGGTAGAGATGAGATCTGAACACAGGTCTGTCTGACCATAGAGCCTGTGTTTCCGACCCCGCTGCTGTATGGAGTGGACTGACCCGCAGGGCCGCTTACAACAGCGCATGCCAAGGTGGAGCTGGGGGTGGGAGGGGGACCTCGGACACTCGTTAATGCAGTGGAGTCATTGGCCGTGTTGGCCCATGCGAGAGATGTAATTCAGTGCCGACGGCTCCCTAATTATGGATAATTTTCTGGTCTTTTGCTTTCATAAAGGGAAATGAAAGAGTTTAGAGAGCTCTCTAAAACTTGTTGCTTCTTATAATAATGCTGCCTTCCGTCTTGGTGAATGGCTGCAGCATTTATCCCAAAGGCTCAAAAAATGATCATACTGTAAATCAGCTTCTTTATCGAGACACTATCTGTTACCGTCTTATTCAAAACTCTGATCCTGCTCACCTGGACGAAGGTTGTTGTGAGTTCCCTCCTCGCCATCCTGCTTGCTGCTCCAAGTGGACAGGAACGAAGGGCTCTTCCGTAAGACCAGCTCTGGGGTCAGGCAGCTGGAGCTCAGATTCCTGCTCCACCACTTTCTTGCTCTGTGACTTTGGACCAGTTATTTAACTTCCCTAGGTTCTGTTTCCTTATCAGGAAAATGGGAACAATAAAAATAATAACAGTATTTACTTTAGGGTTGTTGTGAGGATTAAATGAAATGATGCATATCAAATGATTGGCTCGATAAACTTTTACACTATTCTTCTCTTAGCTCCTGTCTAAATCCTATAGTTAAGCGTTGGGAGCCATTATTAAATCATTTCTAGTATCTTGCCTTATTTCAACAAATGTGCACAGAGTGCCAGGAGCGAGACCGTCTCTGGGATCCTGTTTCTTAAGGCATTGTTATCTCCAATATCTCTTTATGGGGTGAAAATATACAATGAACAAAGTTTGCTTTGGAGAAAGCCCCTCCATCTCCCATTTATCATATCTTCCCCCTCCTTGCAGAGGTTCCCCTCTCCTGCACCTGGTACCCTCCCCCTGACCCTGGGCTTTCCTCGGCTCCACACTGGAACACTCAGGCACCTGGGCCCTTATGTTTTAATTAAGACAGAGCCAGGCCCTTTACAGAGAAGGGGAAAATAGCTTGGTTTGACCCAGGAGTGGATTTGTTCCCCTTCAATTAGTTGGAAAATCAAACTTAATCTATGAAGAAGGCAGATGTATAGCCTGAGCTGATACATGACTGCCCTGGCTTTGTTGTAGTAGAAGATGAAATCGCTCCAGTGGGGGCTGGAGTGGACATCAGGTTGGATTTCTAATGACTAGTCCCACTGCTATTCAGAACCCGAGTGAAGCTGGCCAGGATGATCAAATGGCACTTCGTAGTGGATAAAAGATAATTTGGGGAGCTGGAGAGGAAGAAGGTTGGAGCGTTTGCTTTTTCTTTGCATTCCTGAGACTCGATGATGCCCTTCGAGGTGTGGAAAATAGAACCGTTCTGGCTAATTTTCAGCAAAAGTCCACGTAGACTACAGATCCTCAGGACAGATAGATGGCTGCCGGCGTCGCCTCCGCCCTGTATAAAGGCTGTTTCTCTCCACTTCGCTATTGAACTTTCCTTTCTTTGCCTCTCTTGAGTCGTTGATTTGCTTTTGTTCCATTTTGCTACCTCATCCTTTCTGCCCCTGTTTCTTGCTCCCTGTCTCTTGCTATTTTATATCCTTCTGTTTCCCTCTCTCTTCTCTTTCCTCCCTCTCTTTTTCTCCCTTCCTCATCCTCTTTGCCAGTGCATCTCGTTCTCTGCCTTATTTGCTTCCATGTCTCTCATGGTCTGATTTTTGCCACTCTTCTTTACACCCTTTTCTCCCTCTGATTCTGGTGTATAATATCTTGAAAGAGCATTTGATAACGTTTGCCTGACCCTGCCTGATGTCGGGTGAGTGATTCTCCTCAGGCAGCTTTTGATGTGGTCTGCGTGTGATTGATGAAAGCCGCTCAATTTGCTCTTCAAAGCTCTGTTTACTGGGGCGCTCGGATGCCTCTCCTTAGGATTTCACTCCTTTTCTCTCCAGAAACAAGTCCAAATTATGGGACAAAACCACGCCACTTTCCATTTGTTCATCATCCTCACAGATCCCTTAATGCTCACAAGAGAAGGACCACATTGTACAAATTTGCTTTTTTTTTTTTTTAACTGTTTTTGTTCCTAGTCTTCATGTCAGAGATTTTTACCCACAGAGGAGGTTCTTTGGGTGAGCTTTAATTTTAATACCCGCTTTTAGCCCAAATGAGGATGCTGATTTGGACCCTGGATAACAAAGCAGAAGAAAAATGTTATTGCTATTAACACCAAGATCTAAGCACATTAGATACCTTGGCTACTTAGAGTATGTATGGTCAGTGAAAAATCAGAGGAACTAAAATCAAAAGAATCGTCTGCAGCTCCTGGTTCCAGAAGGAACAGCAGCTCAAGTCCTTCCCGGTACTAATTACCTTGGATCCCAAAAGCATATGAGATGAGGCATATTTTTCACCTGGATCAGGTTTCTGCTATTTCTATTTTGCAGCCTAAGATGAGGAGTCAGAAGGCTTACACATTCAGCTGCTTGAAGAAAGAGGGATGGACAAAATCGTCTGTAAAAGTTCTTTCTAGCTCATAGACTCCCCAATTTTGAGAATCTAATACTTCTGTTATGATAAATATAGTGCATTGAAAAGATTATTGAGTTTTGTGCTAAAATATTTGAATTTGAATGCAGATTTGGATAGTTATGAATTGCGTGATCTTCAATACATTTAAAAAAAATTTAAAGTTTTTTTTTTTTAACAGCTTTACAAAGGGGCAATTTACATACCATAAAATTCAGCCATTGTAAGTGTACAGTTCAATGATTTTTAGTAAATTTATAGAGTTGTGCAACCGTCGCTGCAATGCGATTTGATAACATTTTCGGTAAATCTTTTAGTCTCTCTCCATTTTTTTCTTCATCTTAAAATTGGACTCATGTGACGGATTGATTGCAAAGATGACCACGATCCTTCAAAGCATTGCAACGTGACTTTGTTGCTCCTTCCATGGAGAGGTGGAATTAATTTTCTTACCCTTAAATCTGGGCCGGCCTTGTGACTTGCTTTGACAAATAAAGTGTGGCTGAAGTGATGGTGCACCAGTCCTAAGCCTGGACCTAAAAAGCTCTTGCTGGCTTCTGCTCACTCTTGTGGAAACCTGCTATCTCCACCATGAGTATAAGTTTGGGCTAGTCTGCTGGAAAAAGAAAAATTGTGTTGAGAGAGGCCCCAGTCATTAGTGCCACCCCAGTTTAGGCCATCTTAGATCGGCTGCCCTCCAGGTGACTACAGGTGTGAAAACACACTCCACTGAGATTGCAAACCTAGCCTAAATCAGCAGAATTGGCTAGCCAACCTGTAGACCCACAAGAAATAATAGAAGGTGATTGTTTGAAGCTACTAAGCTTTAGGGTGCTTTGTAAAGCATCATTGCTATGGCAATAAGTGACTGCTATGCGGTGGTCATGAGAATCTAGTTTTAGGCCACTAAGTTTGGGTGATTTGTAGTGAGTGGCAGGGCTTCAGTGATCCCAGAGAGAATTTTGGAAAGCTATGAAAACATCTAGTACACTGCCTATTACCTGGTAACCTCTCCCTATATTTAAAAAATATTCAAGTTAACAAATGTTTATAGACATTCTCATATGTGGAAAGCACTATGTTTAAAATTGTGAGTGCTGTAGAATTTTAAAAAGACATAACGTAAATCCTTTAAGAGGCAGTTCCAATGAGAAGAGCAGATAGTTACACAAACAGTTGTAAGACAGCTTGTCCCTCTGTTACAACATTTACATCTAAGTGGTTCCTCCATGGCCTGCAAATAGCCATGTTCTTCTTTCCTTGGTATTTCACTTTGCTTGGAAATGTGTTCAAACGATATGGTTTACTGAAAAACCCCAAAGAGGACATTGACCAAAATTAAGTTTTATTGATATGTCCAAGTACAGTGTTTGCATTGACAGGAAATAGCCTATATGGGAGCCTGGCCATGTGAAATTCCTCATGTAGCCAGGGGAACGGGAAAGCAGGCATGAAATCGGAGCCAGCATTGGGAGGAGAATGAAAGGTGGGCGGGAAATTCTTAATTACTAAAATGACCAGGAGCTTTAATTCCATGGATGCCTAAAGAGCAGAGCACTCCCTGCCAGATTGTTTGCCGCCAAATATTCTAGAGGTTTGGGAGGCTGGAGTTAGAGCTGGGAGGAGAGGAGGATGTAGGGGTTTGCAGATAAGACCCCTGGTGCCCAGGACTGCTGAAGTTGGTCGGGCTCAAGCAGATTGTCTCTCCTGGGCAGAGCATCTGCATAGTGTGACAGCACAGTGCAAAGAGCCCTGGCATAAGAGCCAAGGGCTCTCATTCTAGTCCTAACTATGACACTAAAGGACCCTTGCTGTGTGACCATGGACAAGTCACTTTCCCTTCCCAGGGGATTTCTAAAGTCCCATGTAGTTCAAAGAGTCTATAAGTTTGGGTCTAATTCACCTACTACGCCGAAGTAAGAGATTGACATCAGACCGAACTGAGGCAGATGGAAAGGCTTTTGACAACGTACATGGACCCCTAGAGAACGGGGCTGTTCAGAAAACCAAACCGAGGTCAGTGGGTGAGCCCTGCAGATCTGGGAACCCTCCACACTTCACCGCTGACTGTGCAGAGCTTGGACCTGCCTGTTCTCAAGGGCTCCAGTGGTCCTGGGTGGTCCCCAACCCAGGACCTGCCTGCTCGGTGGGTGCCCAGGCTCCCGGCCTGGATCTGTTGGGGGCGGCTTCCCTCTCCGCCTGGAGAAAGGATGTCAAAGCCGTTTCTTAACATAAACTTGAGCTCTAATAAGGGGCTGTTTAAACGCAGATAAGTCTTCCTAGCAGTCTGCTGGAAGGGGCGGAGGGTGAGAAGGTTTTTTTTTTCCCAAGAGGTGGAAGTAAAAGCAACTGAAAGAGTAAAGAGAGCTCTTTGCGCTGAAGCTGGGATGAGACCAGTGCTCTCAGGGCTGGTTAGGGTCTCTTACAGATGGCGACTGACAACCATCTCAGGAATGACTGGACAGATTCTGGGATGCCTTCGGGGAGGCATAGTTCTTGAAACCTCCTTCGCTACCCCTGGGAGGTGGTAAGGGAAGAAATGACAGAAGCCCAGCTTCAGAAGCCCCTGCCTGGATCTGAATCCCCGGGAAGTGACATCCCTTTCCCGCTGTGAGGTACTAATTTCGGACTGCTACCTTTCAAATCAGGTCCACTGATGTCCCACTGTGAAGTCATTTGACTTCCCACCACAGGGGACCCTCTGAGGCACAGGAAGCTCCTTTTTAGCTTGAGTAGAATAGCAGTGACGGAGGGGCCATGTGACAGGAGGCTGTGGCCCGCCTGGTGTGACTGCAGGAAGGACCCTGCAAGTCGAGGGACACTGTGGGAACTGATTATATTCAGTTCCTTTGTCACCTCAAAAAAAGAAAACAGTGCACACAGCATTGCTCAGGTCCTCTCTTTCTCTCATAGTGTCATCGTCTCGTTTCTGCATTCTGTTCCTCTTTTTTCTTTTTCTAATACAGTTCACTCTCACCTCCAGGATCACTGTACCACTGAAGCCCTGCCACTCACTATAAATCACCCAAACTTGGCCTAAAATAATCATTTCATTCAGCTCAGAGCTCTGTGAGCCAGGGCTTCCAGCAGTGAGTGGACTACTTATCCCTGCTCCACTATGTCTGGAGCCTCAGCTGGGAAGACTCAGATGCTGGGGGCAATTCAAGGCCATGGGGCTGGGTCTGTCAGGAGTTTCATCCATTCTCGAGCCTGTCAGGCAGTGCTGGCTGTGGGCTGGGACCTAAGTGTGCTGGGAGCCAGATCACCCGGCCGCTCATATGCTTCAGCTTCCTCACAGAATGGCAAATGCAGGGCAGTCTCACACGTGACCCAGGGCCAGGGCCCGAGAGTGAATGTTCCAGGAAACAAGATGGAAGCTGCAAGGCTCTTTCCACCTACCTTCAGAAGTCACAGAGCATCACTTCCGCCACATTTAATTTACTACGAGCAAGTCAGAGGCCCACCCAGATTCAAGGGGAAGGACTATAGAGCTTCCTCTCCTTGGGAAGATGGTGTAATTATTTCAAACGTGTTTTAAAATCTCCACAGTTGTCTGTGCTGTCAAATCCCAACTGAGGCTCGCCATCATTCTCTGTCCCTTTCCCTATAAGGTGCTCCTTCCTCCCACTTCTCAGACCCAGGATACTTTGGAAATGACCATGGGGAAGTTGTTCAAGTGCTTGGTTCTTTGGCCATCATCGAGTTTAAAAGTGGCAGAAATTCTGTGGGAAACCCTCCTGCCCTTTGCTCTTCCCCTAATCCTTGACCCTCCCCTGCTAACTTGCCACCCCGCCCAGGCTGTGTTCTGCGGGTCCTTGGGAATTTGGCACCTTCTTGCCTGTCCTTGCAGAATGAATTGAGTAAGGATCCACGCCCAGCTCAGCACATATCTCTTCTTTGGCTACATCACCATGCCTCACCACACTCTCTGAATAAAATTATTTCTCCTCCTTAGGGTGGCTTGGACAGGAAAAGCTCTGAAGCATGTTCTAGAAGCCATCCGCCTACAGTTCCTAGCACAGAGCCTGGCACTGGGAACTTGCTCAACAAATGATTGTTGAATAAATTAACTCTGGCTTACATGTGCTCTAGAACAGCAGTCCCCAACCTTTTTGGCAACAGAGACCAGGGCTCCTATGAGAATCTAATGCCTGAAGATCTGAGGTGGAGCTGAGGCAGTGATGCTAGTGCTGGGGAGCGGCTGCAGATACAGGTGAAGCTTCACTAGCTCTTCCACTGCTCACCTCCTGCTGTGCAGCCCGATTCTTAACAGGCTTTGACTGGTACCAGCTTGGGGGTTGGGGACCCCTGCTCTAGATGACTGATGGGGTCTGATTCAGCCTGATTCACCAGAGCATTTGGAGGTATTTGACCAATGGAGAGCCCTATATATTCCCAGAGGGGAGGCAGTGTATATATATGTGTGGTGTGTGTGTGTGTGTGTGTGTGTGTGTGTGTGTGTGTGTGTAGGGGGTTCTGCTCATGTGCATGAGTGTTTTGGGGGGACTGAGGGTAGGTAGGAATGTTCCTGTGACATGCTTTTGTGGGCTGGGGCCAACAGCACTTGCTGCTATGGGGAGTATCTGACTTCTGCTAAGGTGCCCCTGCTTCCTTACCTCCAGTAGTTAGAAACTTTTCTGGACGTATAGAACAAACCCTCCAAATGTCAGGTCACTAGTCAAGTTTCCAGGAGGCTCAGACCACAGCTACTTCCTCTTTTTGTCCCCAAAGTGTTTGAATAAATCACCAGAGTTCTCTGGGTAAGTTTGACCTCACTTAAAAGGACCTATTTACAATAAAGTTGTATGGGTGCGGGGGAGAACTGGTCCTAGACTTATAGGGCCCCACGTCATTGGAAGAAATGGCAAGAGTAACTATGCTAATCAATCAATCAATCAATCAATCCAGCTACGGACGCTGGACTCCTAGGAAACTTTTAGAAATGATCTGCTATGGGTTTCTCATTTAAGAAACAAACAAACAAACAAAAACAAGCAAACAAAAGACTTCCGAGCTTCCTTGCAGTGAGGAACCTACTGGTTGGGATGACACATCCATGGAGAAAAGGGGCTGCAAACTGACGGCAGGGACCTTCCTTGCACTAAAACGAGCTTGCTTCTGTTGCTTTCTTTTTCATCATTCCCTGTGCAGATCACAGTCCTGCGTGCATCAATTCTCTATGTCTGTGAGTCACACTGTAATAAGCCTTTACATATGTTACCTCCTAATCTTAACAACGTCTCAGTGAGAGGTGGATTACTATCTCCAATGTACAGAGGAGAGAATGGAGGCTCAGGGAAGTGAATTAAATGGTCTAAAACACACTGCTAATAAGTGAATGAACCAGATTATGCATTAAGCTATGGAGAGAAAAAAGATGAATAAGATGAGTTATTTCTGGTCAACAAGAAATTCTCAGTCTAGGAGAGAAAGGTAGCACTTACGCATCCATGTGGTAAGAACTATACATAGGGCATTAGGCCAGGCTCTAAGAGGGGCATCTAATACAGCCGCAAAGGGTCAGAGAAGACTCCCTGGAGGAGGCGATGTGTGAGCTGAGTGTTAGCGATAAGCCGGAGTCAGCTCACTGAACAGAAGCTGTGGTGTAGGGCCAGGCATTCCAGAAAGAGTAAGCAGCACGGCAAGGCATAGGATTAAAAACAGCAAGGTGTGGGAACTGTAAACAATTCTGTGTTGCACTGGGGTTGGTCCAATGGGTTTATCTGACTTTAAATGCAAGTGGTCTTCCTATTGTGCTTGGTCTCCTCGACTAGCTGATTTTAGAGGGGATGGCATGTGTAACATTTCATGGGGGCCGTGGTTGCCCAGTTTTTACTCTTTAAAAGTCCTTTATGGAATTAGCAGAATAAGGGAGGCATTTACTGGGACTTCTACATTGTGATGTTTCAGGAAGACTTAAAGGGGATCAGGAGGTTGCTGTGGCAAAGACCACTGACTAATTGAGGGAGTATTAATCTACCCCCTAGTGTGCCATGATTCCTCCCAGCATTTTGTAATAAGTAGCCCAGAGGTCACCAGGAAACAATGGCTCCTGGGTTCACAGCCACAAAACATGCTGTGATGAGTCAGAATGAAGCAACGGTTACATACACCAACAGGTCTTGTTGGCAGCAGATAAAGCTATTACCTCAGTGAAAGACCAAGGCTGAAAATGGGTGAGGTCTAACTGAGCCAAAGATCTGCTGTGTTCTTTCTTTTTTGGGTGCCATAGTGAGTGAGGGAAGTGGGGAGACATGTGATATATGCATTTATGTATCTAGCCACTAAATAACGAGATTCTTTTCTTACAGGCACTCCCCAAAATTGTCCTCCCCATCTGGCTTTTTGATCTTCCTTAAATAGGTCTTCTCATGAGGTTGCTTGGAGAGGACTCGTGAATGCTCTTCAAGTCTGTCAGGAAATATCTTATTCCACAACTCAAGCCTAATGCAAATAGGTAGATTTTCTGTCCTGTCATGAGAAGTTCTATAAGAAAGATAGCTGTGGCCAGATAAGCTTAGGAGACCTTTATAAGAAAGACATCTTTTCTGGTAGGGGTAGTACTGGGAGCTGGAAATAACCTTTGTCATTTTATAGGTCAAGAAACTGAGTTGAAGATAGGAGGGAAGTGACTTGCCAAAGGTTAGACTCAAGTTAGATGTAGGACCAGGATAAAATCCAGCCACTTGAATCAAAACTCAGTGCCCCTTGCACACATTGGCCTGCCCCATGATGCTGTTCTTCCCTCGTCACAAAGCATAAAATACTGTTTAATTATCTTTTAAATGAACATTGCTGTTTACCAAAAGAAGCCACTTAAAGGGTCATATTTTACTGATATTTGTAGGTTCAGTGCCCATCACATTGTCTAAGAATTGACACTAAAAACGTCCCGGTTATATTTCTACCCTTGAATACACAGAGACCCCACCAGGAGCTGAGATTTGGTAGATCATTTTGATCTAAATGGGGCCTCACGTTTAACAGGTCTTCCTGTCCATTATCTTGCCTGGCCCCTGTTCAAATACAGCTATATTTTCTGGGGGTTTTTTACATTCACAATTCTTGACTGGAAAATCTTTCCATATAAGCTCTGCTTTATTTCTTTGTTTCAGGAGATTACCTAGCATGTCTAATAGAGCAACAAGTCACGTCCCATGGCTCCAGGCCTACTATTTCACAGCCACAAAACCAAACACGAAACTTTCCCTCCAACCTCACCCACGTCTGCCCCCAGGAAGTTGAAATCTCTAACCGAGTGGGTATGTTCTTTCTTGATTTCTCCAGGGTTCCCCAGAGAGGTAGCCATTCAGGATGATGGGATCCAGAGTGCTCTGAGATTAATTTTCAATGAAGCTACACAAGCTTAGACCTAGGGAAGAATTTTCCACCTGAGTGTTGCTGGAATATTGGTAAAATATCACTTCTTGCTATTTAATTCATTCATCTGGATAGAAAAGATATCTCTTAGGGATGATTTAGGCCCGTGGTATCCAACCTTTTTTTAGTATGGAGAGCACATTTTAATCTCAAAAAATTTATAGACCTGCAGATAAAGACACTTATACTGTAGGAATACATTGATAGAGCAAATGCTTAATAGCAGAAGCTATCACCTTTAAAAGAATTTGAATGCTATTAATCACAACCTTATCTATATATTAACCCAAATCTGAGTTATTGCTTTCGCTCTGTGTTTCTGTAACTCTATGTTCCTGTCTTTACTACTGGACTGGAAACTCCAAAAGGCCAGACTTAGTTTGACTTGTTCACTAACTATTGTGTACTCAGCACATAACGCAGTTCCTGGCACAGAGTAGGCCCTTTATATATATTTGTAGAATGAATGAATAAGTATATCTGAAGTGTCAGAATATATGTATGCGAGTCATGCTATTTAGTCCCATGGAGTCCTAGGTCTCACGGACTGGAAGCCATGGATTTAGATTTATATCCTTGGGACCAACATTTTGTTCGATTTTCCCCACAGGGAGCCTAATGTAGACCACAAACATTGGTATCTGGGTTTAGAGACGAGTAATAACTAAGGGTGGGAGCCTGCACCAGTTGACCTCCTGAAGTCCTTTCCAAAATGGAAAGTCCGTGATGAGGACAGAATGTACAGCTTAAAGAAGCCTGCAACTTCCCAACACCTAAGGAGACAGGGAGGTTGATGACAGTTTCCCTCAAGAGTCAACATTTATGAGAGCAAAATCTAAGCTAATCTCTGGGAGCCTCTAGGCTTGCCAGTTGTTATTTCAACCCCTAAAGACTTGCAAAGGTACTTTGCCTGTTTCCTCTGTCAACCTATTTGTGTGGAGTGTTGATAACTGAAATGACACAGAGTAAATATTCTTTGTCTTATAAGACATTGGCTGGGAGTGGAGATGAGTAGGGAAATAAAGGAGTTGAAAGAAAGAACGCTTGGTTTAAAATATGGATGTGTGCGCATGCCTCATGGACTGCGTGCGTTCATATTTACATACTGACATCTCTCTTTCCTCTTTAGACAGCAGCTTCTTCTCTTGATTCTCCCTGCTCCTTTCTATACTCTCGAAACAAAGAGAGAGTGCTATTCCAGGTGTGAACAAATCAGGGAGGTTTACTGCTTAAAATTCAGAAATTCATAGCCCTGAGGAAATGAGTAAAAGAGAGGAGGGGAGAGAGCAAGAAAGATGAAAAACAGACTCTTTGCCACCTGCTATTTAGTGATTAGCTCCCCGATAAGGAAGGCCAAGATGCATTCCAGGAGATCAGAACTTGCCCAGACAGAACGCAGAGTAAAGGAGGGCTTGGAGGATAGCGAAGCAGGAAGTTGGAGGGGGAGGCCGGGCCACTGACAGCACCATCTATCAATTTTCTCTCAAAGCCCCTCCATTTCATGGAGCTCTTTAAATCCCTGACTTTACTGTCTTTTTCATTCACTCTTTGGTTTATGAGAAAGAGTCTTGTAAAGACTAGCTTTGCCGCTAATTAACTGTGTGACCCTGGGCAAGTAACTTACCCTCTTACGTACAGGTCTAGTGGTTGCTATCTCCTGAGTTTAAATAGCTTAATCCAAAACGTAGGAAGAGAAGTCGACAATAATAGCCAACCAAACAAAAACTCCCCTAGCGTTGGGCGGGAGAAGCCCAGGTGAGCCTGCAGGCAAGCAGGCCTCCATTCTAGTTCTTACTTGCACGCACACCGGGCTGTTTGACTAAACCACAATGAAAAGCAAGTGCTTATTCATTCCCTCACTGGGGAGCAGGCTGCTCAGTTGTGGTGTTTTCCTTTCTCAGTGAAAAATAATTTCGGCAGCACCTACCCTTCAGCATGTGGCACCTGTGGCCACAAACGTGACCCAGGTTCTGAGCAGAGGGGGCAGGATGCTGCCTTCTTGTCTGGATGCATGGCCTCTTCCCTCATTAGCCTTTCTGGCTCCATTTTTTTTCTTAATGACTGAGAGTGACTTGTCCTTGGCAACAGCCATGTGTTCAATTATTCCAACATGGTGAGGTCAGCACTTTGGCTTTTAGCCTCTAGAACAGGTAAGAACCATCAAGCCTTGACAGATACAAGATCAAGTTACTAATTCACTCTGATTTTCATTTTGTACTGCTCCCATAAAAAATAAATGTGGAACCATAGACAATTATGCTATGGTAGAAAATAAATACTGTGGTGATTAAAAACTGGAAATCACTAGCTTTGAAATTTCTCCAAAAATATAGCCCCAGATGTCATGCAGACTCCAATCAAACATGGGCTGTAAAAATCAAACTGTAGACATTGCCTTGTAAAGTGTTCACAGATGTAACAGCAGAAAAAATTGTTACAGCCTAAAAAAGCAAGACTTCTGCTTTTTTCCTTTCTTTCTGTCTCATTTAGGGGGTGGGCGTCTTGTTCATCGAACTGTTCATTTCAATATGTAATTTGTGTCAAAGAATTTCTGACTTAATTTATTTTCTCACCAACCTAAATCCAATTCAAAAAACATTTATTGAAACCCGCACAATCTACTTTTGGTTGATGAGTGCTAATAGGTGCAATGTTACCCCTGTCAACATATAAGATCGCATACTGAGCTCGGAGCGAAACAGGAAAAAGGAAAATAAACTGGAGTTTGAATTTGTCTCCTTCTAAATTCTCCACCACAGCTGGACATGTACAGTGCTTAATGAGAAACAAAATGCATTGTGGGCATGTCTTTATTTAAAAAAAAAGGTTTTTTGTTTGTTTGTTTGTTTTTTTAGAGTTGGAGGATGTCACATCTTAATGTCGGATATACCTCTAATGCAGAGGGGATAAACTGAAAAAAAATACTGTCGAATTCTCTGTGTTTTCAACATTTATTTGCTAGTTCTTGGACTAAACAAATATTTCTAGTGATAAATGACAAATATAATTGTTTTTGGACTCTATTTTCCCCTGTAGACCAGCCTTTCTGTTCTCTTGAGTTGCAAGGATAGGTAGATTCCCCAGAGAAACTTAACAACATCGTGCCATTTTTAGTTTGAGGGCTTTTGTTAGGGTGTCTAATTGGAAAGATGCAAATAGAGGGTGTGAGCATGTGTGTGCACGCGTGCACTTTCTATGTGCATGTGTGAAGTGTCAGCCATGGTGTATCCCCACAGGACTAAAATTTCAATTCAGCTCTTTGAATAAATCAGACAATTTGGTCAAAGTGGTTGGCCCAACATTATTTCCTTGTCCCCCTTGATTTGTAGTTAACTAAAAAGAACTGACCATTAAGTGCCGATATGCTAGACTTTACTGGCCTGTGGGGTCCATGTCGATTGCTTCCCCCCTCCCTCATTGTGCAGGCTACTTCTACTCTTATCTGTAAGAGACAGCTGGAGTTGAATTACTTCTCAGTTCATTCATTCACTCACTTATACTATAACAGGGAATAATCAAATACCAACTCTATACTAGACAGTCTTCTAGGTACTGGAGATACTACAGAGAATTAGACAGAGGAGGTCTCTAACTTCATGAGGCTTACATTCTGGTATGAGAAGACAGCTGATTACATACATACATACATACATACATACATACACACCATAATCTCAGGTCATGATGATTATTATGAAGATTGAAAAATGAGGGAGATACAGTAGTTGATGGGTGTGTGTGTGGAGGGCACTATTTGGATAGTGATGTCAGAGAAATGCTCTGTGAAGAGGCTATGCATGAAGAAGGCCAGGTGGAGGCAGGTGGGGTGGCACGCAGGGAAGAGTGTTGCATGCAGAAGAAGCAGTGAAGGTATAGCACCTCAGCAGGACAAGCTTAGCTTGTTCAAGTGAGCCGTGCCTGCACTATATGCTTACAATGAGGATGTCTTTAACCCATTTGTAAAGTAGGTGCTGATTGTGCTCTGGTAGAGATGAATGTGAAGATTACTTCGTTAAGGGAAGCTGAAGAGTCACTTTCCTTGGAGAGGGAGGACTTGCTGGAGAAGTTGAAAACTTCAGAACTCTGGTTCCGCTTTTGCCCGTAACAGATTATGTACCTTTGAGGAAGTCTCCTTCTCTCTTTGATTTGTTTCTTTCTGAAATAAAAAAGTTGCATCAAGAGATCTTAAATTCCCTTCCAGCGCAGACAATCACTGAATCCTCTGAGAACAAAACCTGGAAGTGCGTTTTCCTGCTTGAGAAAATCCTATCAATATGGGCTCACTCACTAAGATGTTCAAAGCCAACCTCTGGATAAAAATAAGCATAGGAACTGAATTTACACCTGACCAACTTCTCCTAGAGTCCAAAGAAGTCATGTTCAGATCCTTGACATCTTTTAAGCTCCTTGATTTAATCTATGTGATGACTTTAGTCAGTAAGGAGCCCCTACAACAGACAACTAATAGAATTCCATGGATAGGCCAGATCTCCCAGTGCACATTGAGATGAGGCATCCTGTCCATATGCAAATGAGTGAGAAAGGGCAGCTCTGACAGCAGAGAAGGGCCAGACAGGGGTCCCAGGGTCTCAACTTTCAATAATAGGTGATCCCTTCTAGCAAAAGGTCTTTGGTTAAAGGCAGCCTTTTACTGTGATCCTCTGGCTTACTGGCATGGAAGCAGCCTTCTTTCAATCCTGCTGTAATGAGCAGGAAATCCCATGGCTATTTCTTCCTCTTTGAGTCTGTTGCATGGTGTTCTATCAGTTCAGGGTGAACAATATCCCAAATCCCAGTAAAGGCATAGGATGGGGCTGGGGCTATCATTTATCTATGTGTTTTGAGCATCCTTACTGCATGGAAGAAGGCGTCTAGAGAGACACATAGTGGATCAGACATAGTCCTTGACCTCAAAGAACCTCCTCAACATAGACTCATATGCAGATACCTAAACAGGTGAGAGAGATGGAAGTAATGGATGTAATGAATGGAGTGCAGTGGTGGATGAGTCGACAATTGAATCAGCCCTTAAAGATAATTAGGACTTCAAAGGTCAGAGACAGGGATGAGAAAGAGCATTCCTTGCCAGGGGAACAGAGTAGGTAAAAGCCGGGCACAGCACAAAACTTCCAGGAAGAACATCAATTTATCTGGGCTTCAAGGGGAGGAACCCTCAGAAGTTGAAGTTTAAACTCCAGAACTTGACTCGAAGGAAGCCAGGGCTCTGTCGCTTCAAAATGCAGCTACTTTGGGTCCTGGTGTTCCAGTTCCCATCCCAGAAGATGCACAGAACCCTCCTTCTCTCCTCTCTGCCCCCACCCCCTACCACATACACAGAAATCCTGAAAGGAGGGCAGGGCTGGTTTTCTGTGACTCAACTCACATCATTTGTGATCAGGGTAATGTTTTTTGTTTTTTTTAAAAATTAATTTATTATTTTTATGGCGACATTGGTTAACGAGGGTCATGTTTTAAAATTTCATTCCATTTTGGTATTCCGAAGATTTACTTCAGAGCTGGAAATCAGATTTAGTCGCAGGATCCTTCATTGTTCCTGGGCTGTGATTTCTAAATGCCACTTCGACCTCCCCTTCCTCCATCCAGATGTGCTTCATCTCAGACACAAGTCCTTAGAAACTTCCCTTTTGCTCTCTGATTTCAGTCCCTATATCCTCTACAAGGACCGTCACCTGACTGCACTCCCACTTACCGATCCTCATCATTCAGTTGTCTGTGAGAACCAAAACCACCTGCTTCCCAGCAGCTGTCCTGGTCTGATCATTTGCACATCGCCCCGGCTTTGTCGCGGCTTAATTCTACTTTGTCGTCCCCGTCAATATTCTTTTATTTCAGTGCGTGCCAACCAATAGGTTTAGATTTACTCTCTCACCATGTATTTGATGATCACACACAATATTACCAGCTAGTTATTGTCTGGCCTACTTAGTTTGTGATCTCTGTTTTTTTTCTTAGCAGGGGCGATGTTGCTAGTTAGTTATCTTTTTTCTTTTTCTTTTTCTTTCTTTTTTTTTTTTTATCATACTCTTGGCCACATGGTAACATAATGATAACAAAGAGTAACTTTTGTTATGCAGTGCTTTTATAGAAGACTATCACTTTCTCAGTACTCAAGGCAAACTGTGAAACAAATTGTCCCATTTTACAAACTGAGAGCTAAGGGAGATTAAGCGACTTGTTTGAGGTCACTCTGGTAGTAAGAAACAGGAAGGGCTCAAATTCAGAAGTTGGTGGTTCTCAGGATGTGAAGCATGATCTGAACTCTGTTCTGGTCCACCTACACTTCCCGTGACCCTCCAAACTGGAGGTTCTCAAGCAGTGGGTTTTAGAATTACCTGGGGGCTTGTTTAACATGCAGAATCTCCCCCTTCTTCTCCATACACACTTTGATTCTGATGTGATGGGACCCTAGAATTTGCATCATTAACACAAGCCCCAGATGGTATTGGTACAGGAGCTTGTGCTGAGAAATTGCAAGCAAAGTGGAGAAGCTTTAGTTTAATAGCCTAAAAATATGTCTTCTTTTTCATTTACCCTTCATTGTATGCAAATTTAAGTTCATTCAGGGAAAGATAGTTTGTATTCTGCTTTAGTTCTTATAAAATATCACTTTAATCTTATTTTAAATGGCTGTATTTCTGGGAGAGACCATTTTATCCCAAAGAGAATTTCATTTCTGATCATTTCAGATAGGTGTCTTATTTTAATTCTTCTTTCTCTTCTTTTAATATGACATCATAATCCTCTTTGCATCTCAATTTCATGCTATATTGGTGTTTTTTTTTATGGAATATTGCCAGGGCTGGCATTAATGATGGAGTTGTCAGAATTGTATTCTAAATGAGAATAAAATTCAAATAAGAACCCAAATGGAAAATATGCCTATAAATATTTAAAAAAATCTCTCTCTCTTTGGCAGGTTTTTCCTTTCAGAAAAAGAAAATGTTGATTTATACAGGTATCTTACTGTTTTTTACTGTTTTATGTACCATCTTAAGAAATATTCAGCTAAATTCTGTTTGTCAGAACTTCAATAGAGGTCAGAACACTGTTTAAAAAAAATGAGTCCAGCTTTGATTTCCTTATGTAAATGTTTTCTTTAGGTATATCCAAATTTAATGGTTCTAATAACTACTCCAGACCCGTCTAATTCAATTTAATTCTCCCTGGTCAAAAAAAAAAAAAAAAGCAACTATTTGAAAGACAGAGATTACCTTTATTTCTACCAGTAAAGGAAATGAGAAAGGTATTAAAGAAATGTGATCTCAGACAGAGCCTCAATACTGAGCTCATCTCTCCTAAGTCTGATCTTGTGTATGTTATATAGAGTAAGATTAGGCATGAAAATACGCATTCGTAAAGGCCCAAAGAAGCAGAAACGAATCATCCATAGTCGTACCCTCTTTGGTGGGAATGTTCTTTTCTTCAGGATCAATACAAAAGTTTGAGCTCAGGTTTCTCAAGGTTTCGGATCACTGAATCATAGCCATATTTTCTCATGCGTGATGGCTTTGCTAATTGCATATGGTTTGGCACACTGAAATAAAATTTAATATTTCACATAAATATCTTTTTTTCCTAGGAACGAAATTGGCACGTTTAGTCCTGTCTTAAGAAAACTAAAGAAACTCTTTTGGACAATGCATTTCAAGGCCCTGCACCATCTAACGGAAGTGGTCCTTCGGTGATTGATTCACACTCCTGCTTGTACTGATACTCGCTTTTCACCCCCTTCTGGGCTCTTGCACCATCATCCAGATCTCTGTGGGACACGTTTTGCACACCCCTGCCCCTCGTTGGCTCTACCCATGATGAGCTGGTGTAGGAGCTTATATATTTGTGTTTCCTTGGGGAGCAGAGTTCTTCAAGCAAAGGCAGAAAAGTCGGTGGCAGTTAGTGAGCGCTTGCTTGTAGTGTGTGGGCTCGGCTCTGGGAGCCCAGAAGAACAGGAGATGGGCGTTTCCCATATTTAAAATGATTATGCTCCAGTTAGAGGCAATGGGCCTAGCAATAAAAATAACTCTTCTTCATTGAGCACTTGTTTTGTGCCACCCATGGAGCAAAATCACTTCCCAAACGCAATTAATTTTCATCTTCACAACAGCCCAATGTTTTAGGCGCCGTTAGTCCACTTTGCAGATGAAGAAATTCAAGCTCTCAGTTGCTTTAGTCCCTAATAAGGATGTCAGAGTTGACATTTGAACTCTTGTCTTTTGGACATCAAAACCTCGTCACTATACATATCTGCTACACAGGCTGAAAATATAAATAATAGTCGATGACTGAGGACCGTGAAAGATCAATAGAAAAAGAAATTCATCTTCAGGGTCAGAGGGATTAGAAGCCGGAAGGCTTTATCCATTCTAGTGTGGCAGCGCCTTTTCTTTTAATGACTTCCCCCTGCAGGCGAAATTCTCCAGGAGAATGCTGTTGACAGCCCTCAGTGCATCATAAATAACGTAGTCCCAGGTGCTCCAACTCCCACCTCAGTCACACTCCTCTCGAGGGCATCCGCATTAACCCCCTCTCCACCAACGTTCCTTCTTATTCCCTGCCCACTTCATTTTGAACTCAGTGCCATTTGTCCATCTTCGATGATTGCTTTTTAAGTGTTCTTAAATATTTTTGGTAAGCAATTGTTAGCTCAGATGAGTATCACCTCCTCAGAGCCAGGATCTATTGCTCTATATAATTAGTATCAAACAATTCCACAAACATTTTTTGTTTATTTCTTGATAAGAGAGAAAGGCCATCTAAACTGCAGATCCCTCGAAGGGTAGGTTGTATATTTTTTTTTTTTTCTCTCTCCTTGGTCTCTAGCTGAATAGGGTCCAGGACATGTACTTATAGAGGTTTGATGAGCTAAACCAAATATGAAACCAATTACCGAAGCTCTGTGATAAGGACATGTAGATGACCCTCAGATAGGTAACATTTTAGTGAGGAAAGACCGAAATGTGAAGATCAACTGAAAATATGTAACTCTAAGACAATGTAGAAAAAGATAAAGTATCATAAGAAGAATACCAGGTGCTACGGCATTTCAGAGACTGGAGAGAGCTTATCTACTTATCTAAAAAGGGGTATCAGCAGGCTTTAGATGCCCACCAAACTGACCAGAACCCTTACACCTGGTAGTGGTGGTGGGAGGTACGGCATGGGGAAGATTTTACTTTATAGTTTCCTGGTATGAATGAATATTTTTACAAAACATTTATTCCTCTTGCAATGAAAATTAAAAAGAAAGGACTTCATGATGAAAGCAGCACGGAACTGAGTTTGGAAGGCTCTGTGGACGGGCTGAGGGGTGGGAAGAAGAATTCCAGGCTGAAGACACAACACAGAACAAGCGCGGAGGTAGGAAAGCATTGAGAAGGTTCAGGGAGCCAGAATTAGGAAGGTTTTGGCTGGAGTGCTGGATGTGGGCAGGGGTGTAGCCACAGATAAGGCCGGAAGAGAAAGTTAGGGCCATGTTACGAGGGTTGAAGATGCCCGTACTGAATTCATTTGGCCATGGAAGCCTCTGGAGTCTTCTGAGCTGTACAAGGCACGCTCACGTCTGGGATTTAGAGGAAACATCCTGGACTCTGCTCAGGACTAGGCTATGCACTAAAAAAGTCCTTTGTGACCCTAGGAGCCTGGAGCTCCTAAATGCTGTGGGCTGATCTCTTTTCCATGTGTCAGCCTACCCAGTGCTATAACCCAAAGCAGTGACCCCTATGGGTCTTCCAAAAAATATGAGTGGAAGGGAAAGAACATGATAAGCATCTTCATAGCACCCCTCAAAACACTCTTCTCTTTCTCTGGTAATAGAAAGTCAAGGTGGACATGAAGATTTCCTCGGTTTCACATGTTATTTTTCACTTCAAGAAAGTAAATCTTTCTTAAATATTTATATTCTTGCCCTTCTCCTCCCTACTCCTCTCTATTCTGTTTTAGTGCGTCTCAAATATAATCACACGCACTCACACGCTCGACATATTCACTTACTATACCTCCTCTCCCTGCTACCTTGGTCCCATTGGGGACAATGAGGGCAGAAACTCAATTAATTTCTATGAAATATCTATCTACTGCTTTAGACCACAACAGACTTTCATCTGTCAAACTTCTCCATCAGCCACCTCCTGTGGCTTTTAATCATTTTTTATCATTTCGGTCTGTTCCATGACATCCGTTTGAAGGCTCAACTCCTCTCCCCTCGCTTTTGTTTTTAATTTGTTTGACTCTGAAATGAAAACCTATTGCCTGTTTCTTGAGCCTAATCACTTCGTTGATGCCTTTATTTTATATTTCAGAATATTTCGAAGAGTCTGTTTGAGTAATCCATTTTGTCTACTAAAGACTATTTAGGCAAGAAGAACTTCTAACAGCAAAAAGAGGTCCCCTAGTGAATATGACTCTTTGTGATGGTTAGTTTTATGTGTCAAATTGGCTAACCCATGGCACTCAGATATTTGGTCAAACACATCTGGATATTGCTGTAAAGATGTTTTTTAGGCAAGTTTAACATTTTAAGACCAGTAGACATACTTTGAGTACATTTGATTACCCTTCATCAGGTGGGTGGCCCGCATCCAGTTGAGTACCTTAAGAAAAAGGCTGACCTCTTCTGAGAAAGAGAGAATTCTCTAGGCAGCAGCAGACTACCTTTGGACTCAAACTGTAATATCATCTCTTCTTTGGATCTCCAGCCTGCAGGCCTACTCTGCCAATTTTGGACTTGCCAGCCTCCACAATTGCATGAGCCAATTCCTTAAAATAAGTTATCTATCATCTCTCTCTCTCTCTCTCTCTCTCTCTCTCTCTCTCTCTCTCTCTCTCTCTATCTCTCCTCCTCTACCTCCTCCCTCTATCATCTATCATCATCTATCTATCATCTATCTGTCTATCTATCTATCTATCTATCTATCTATCTATCTATCTATCTATCTATCTATCTATCATCTATCACCAATCATTTATCTATCATCTATCTATCTACACACAGCCTATTGGTTATATTTCTCTGGAGAACCCTGACTAATTCAGTCTTCATATTCATATTTCTCCAGCATAATTACCATTTCTTCTTTTATTCAAGGACTACTTAATGGATAGTCACAAGATGCCAATAAAACAGCTCTTCTTTAAATTGAAAATGCCCCCCTCCCCTTCCTCCATCTCTTTTCCCTGCATGAAAACCTTTATACAGGAGAACCCCAGGTTTCACCCAACTCTTACCTCTTTTCTTATCTTTTACTTTGCTTTTGCCATCCATGGAGGAAAGCAGAGTTTGGCTGTTGTCACTGAAAAAACAGAAATCACAACTTTGAAGACACCTGATTTTTAGATGAAATGTTCATAGCTTCCTACTGTCTTCCTCGTGGGTCCTATTTAGCGGTGCTTTACCCATCTTCCTTTCTCTCCTCTGGGTCCTGTCCAAGTTCACTATTTGACTTTACTGGGACCTTCACTTTAATCTCAGCGATGTATCTGATGGGATGACACTGTGCCCCTGGGATGAAGTCAAGCATTGGGCATTGCCAGGATTTCCCACAGAAATCTATTCCTGGGTGGAAGTGCATCAACCTTGACTATAGCAGTTGTTAGCATTTACCAAGTACTACCTACATGCTAGGCCCTGAAGTAGACAATTTACAACTGTCATCTCATTTTGTCCTGTAAATAAGATATGAGAAACTTTGATTGTTCTCCCAATACTCATCTCCCTCTTTTAATAAGAAATGCAATCTCTGAGTTTTAGCTGGGTGCATGGACAGTAGGAATAAAAACAAAATCTCCAGCCCCCCTTGTGTAGAGATGTGGTTATATAACTAAGTTCTGGCCAGTGGACTATGAGAGGAAGAGTTATATAGAGTTTCTGAGAAATATCCTTAAAAGGAGGATGGTACATTCCCGTCCTGCCTGATGACTGAACTGTGGACAAAGTGCCTGGAGCTCGCGAAGTCATCTCGAACCTTGCGGTGTAAGCATGTGTTATAAGAAGGTGGGTCAACCAGATAAAAGGAGTCTGGTTCCCTGATGATTTGTGGAGCCTCCATACTCATCTAAAACTACTTGCATCCAGATTATTTATATTCTCATTAAACATCTTGCTTAAGTCACTTGAGGTTTTAGGGTTTCTGTTACTTGTAGCTGAATCTAATACTAATTGATATAATAGGTTCAAATATTCTCATTTAGAGGAAGAAACTGAGGCTCAAAGAGATAGTCAGAAAACTAGAGAAAGTTCGAGAACTAGATAATAGAGAAAGTTAGATAAATTGCTTAAAATTACACCAGTAGCAAGTTGTAAAAGGTGGAGGCCGGTTCTTTCTGCTTCTAAAGCACACGGCAGAGTCTCTTCCTGCTGTTCCATACTTCCTGCTGGCGAGTGCAGGCTTCCAAAGTGAGCTTCTTGTCTTCTCTCCTGGTCTGAAGGCTCTCCTAAGCATGCACAGTTTGGTTGAGCTGCTGCTGTCTGGAGAGAGGTTCAGAGGTTCCTTCACTGTCTTAAAAGATGTTCAACCAACTTCTGCACCCCTGACCATGCAGGGACCCTGGATAGACTTATCCTCTAGCTACCCGATGTGTTTGCTAAGTAGCTCCTTCTTAAAATGCAAGGTAGCTTTGATGTCTTGCACACCCTGTCAGACCACTAAGCCTGCCTGTCCAAACAAATCTACTCTGCTGTGACTTTCTTCCCCTGGCGTGTTGATACATGTGCTTCTCCCACTGGGGCTTGGAGCCCAAGCATGTCTGAGAAATTGAATGGCAGCAAGTTTTCCTGCCAAGACTATAGCAAACATCTTTGGAAACAAGGAAAGGGAGAGTCTTATTGTGAAGTGCCTTACCCTGGCTTTTGTGTGGAACTTCTGCCAGAAGATTCCAGAAACTTCCTTCAGATACAGAGATCCTAAAGAGCCTTCAAATGCTCAGCAATAGTCTATGCCACAGTCAAAGACACAATCCCAACAACAACAAAAAAATGTGTATGTTTTTGCTTGTGTGAATTTATAGGGGTCCCCTATACTGGCTCTGATTTAGTTTACTCTGTGCTCTTGAAGAGAGAAAGCATGTGCTGAAAGAGCACACAGTCAAGATTTTGAACCCCTGGCTGCTGGTTACAACTCCCACACTGTATAGTTCAGTCTCGAGCAAGTCACTAAACCTGTCTGAGCCTCTTAGCTCTAAGAGGGGAATTCATTCATTCACCCACCTCTCCATGTAAACATGTGTCTATCCATCTATCCAATTCAATATTTATTAAATGTGCAGTTTTCTAGGTTCTGGACACACAAAAATGAACAAGATATGGTTTCCCATCTGAAAGAGTTCACATCCTACTTGGCAATGTTACAGTACATGTCTCAGTGTTGTAGATATGAGGGTCCTTGAGAATGTATAGAGTCAAGCACACAGTCAAAGAGTTATTTTTAAGTCACAACTTTGGTAACCTCGAGCTCCCCTCCTCTAAGGTGAGAACCCCAAAATGGGTCAAAGCGAGTCAATGGAGAAACAGGCATAGAATTAGTGAACTGGCTACTGAGGCCACTAGCAAGAGCTTGATCACAGATGCTGCATCAAGTGGTGAATGTGGACCCATTCTAGGAATACTATATACTAAGAAGCACCTTTAAACTTTCCGTCCTCAGGGCTCCTGCCTAAGCTCAGTATCTAATGGGAGCCACAGGCCACAGACTTCTCTCCTTATGATTGGAAGATGCCTCTGCCAGTCAGGAGAGAAATCTCAATAT
Organism: Pteropus medius; assembly: GCF_902729225.1. NCBI lineage: Eukaryota > Metazoa > Chordata > Mammalia > Chiroptera > Pteropodidae > Pteropus > Pteropus medius. Next base: position 1,522,930 of record NW_024344371.1, on the reverse strand, counting down.
TTTATTGAAAGCATTTTGCAGTGGGAAGCCCTCCCCCACCCCCCATACCCCCGCCTCCCAGTGCCAGCATAATTTAACTAGGATTTTCTAGCTTCTTTCATTTACTTGTCAAATTATGCCTCTCCATTACCTCCCCTTTGGGTTTTCCCACCTTTTGGTCCTACAACCTCTCATTATTTATTAATGCCCCATAATACATGATCGAAGCAGGAAGAAAGCAGCCATTTCACTATGATTTAGGAGGCTTCTGGCAGTGAAACAACACGAACAGGAGCAGATATTCTGAGAGTCTCCCCTGTACTTGCCTTTTTAGAACAGGGTTGGATAGTTCTTAGCCATCACCTGCATGAGTCGTCCCCTCCCCTCCCCACCCTACCCCCCTGGCCATTTTCCTGCCCTGAGCAAATTCAAAATACTTGGCTCAAAATGGCTGGTGAGTCACAACTCATGTGTTTTCCAAGTGCCAATTGCTAGAATGAGCATGTGCCTCAAAGTTGTGTTTAACCGAAAGAGACACTCAAGAGTTATTTTGGTTTTCCCTCCAAGGGAGGGACACTTTGTGAGATTAGGACATTTCGCATCATTTGAATCCTTAGGGACTCAGTTCTTGGAAGGAAGGCTGAAACCAGCTGGGGGATGTTCCCTGCATCTCCCACAATTCCTTTGTGGGGGCAGCTTGGACCGTTTTGACTCACGGAATGACTCTCTTGGGAAACGGAGTTAGGGAAAGTGGCTCCTAAGTACAGGTGGGGAAACGGAGGTGATTCATGACTTACTCGAGAATACAGACTGGGTCACATCTAGACCTTTAGCACAGTCTGCTTCCCCCAGGCATTTGTGAATGACCCATTCTTTTGCTTTCCCGATCTCATTTTTTTTTTCTCTTTTCCCAATTCACACTACCTCAGAATTGATTTAGGTTTTCTTTTCCGACTCTCTCCCTTTGTGCTTTGGACTAGACTAGCACTCTTTCTGTGATTTGGTGAGTGACATATGGAGGCTCTACAGGTGACAGGGGCAGAATGACACCAAGAAGTACAGGGACCAGTCCAACATCATACAGTTGAAAAGCGGCAGAGTCAGAATTAGAGCCAAGCTTTCCTTTCGACTCTAGATTTTATTGAGGTCGGTTAGTATTTAATCTTTGGTGGATAATTATATTCAAGCTCTTAGCACGGTGCCTGGCATTTAATGCCAGTTTGTCTCCCTTTGCTGAAGACCAGCAGAATGGGTAACGGTGCTTAATCAGAGGGGCGGTGCAGTATGTGGGTAGAGCCCTGAAGTAAGACTTGGGCTTTCATCCTGGCCACTCGCTTACTGATTTGGTAAGCGTGGGTGAGCTGCACTGCTTCTCTGGGCCTCAGTCATCCTATCTATAAAGTCAGAAGACTGGTTTAGACAGTCTTTAAGATAATTTCCTGCTGTAACTTTGTTCCTGAGACTACTTTAGTTGAGGCTGTGAGTGACTTCGAGCCTATTGTGGGACTCAAGAGTCTGGAGAATGAGTTGCCCAAAGTGGAATAAGGGAGTCATGATCAGCAGGCAGCGCTTGGGACTAATGATTGTGGTTTTCGGTTATGGTCAATCAAAGCAGGGAGATTTATTTTAATTCTTGGCAGTCCAGCCTGTTACTCTTCTCTAGGTCCTAGCAGTCACTTGGTATATACTGCACTGTCCTCACTGATTCACTTTCCGGCTTCTGGAGGACTGTGATTGCTCTAAAGACTGAGCATGCTTGCGATTCCTCCTTCATCCTCGAGTGCACTCACCTGGTTCACCCCTCCAGATGGCGGCAAGGGCCTTGAAGCCCTGGCATTGCCTTTTGGGGATATATTCTGACTTTCCCCTGGGGCCCTGGCGGCCATTCCCCATCTGGTGGTCCAGAATTAGAGCTGAAGGACAGGAGAGGCTATCTGAGATAAAATAATGACTGGATGAGCGATCCTGCTCCCTCTGCCCCTCCTGCTTCCTGCCCTGCCTCGCATAGGATGGCAAATGCAATAACTGAGCCGAGAGACTGGAGCCGTGGGTCCCTCTTGCTCCCCCCAAGTACTGTTCTCTGCAGCAAGCCCAACTTTGGGGTGCCTCTGCAAAACCTCCATTTGCATTTCTGCAGTGCCAGGTTCGCGATGCCGTGCTCTGTTCCTCCACAAGTTTTCAGTCCTGTGGCGCCAACACTGGGAAACTTCAGAGGGCCGGGCGGTTCTGTAACGAATGTCAATGTGGAGTCTGCCGAAGCCTTGACTAATGTATTCCTTGCATTATTAAATCCAGATGAAATATATATGGATATTTAAATGTAACTTGTTATTTTTCTAAATCTAGCTTTACTCGATGTTCCTTTGACTTATGCCCTCTCGTTGTTCCTAATTGTCTCAGGGATCATGAATTACCGGCAGGAAGGAGCTGGAGCTCCCTGGGCACCAAAGACTTGGCTGTCCCATTACAATTTCCCGAGAGGCACAGCAGCAGTTCTCCCGTCCAGGAAATCATTGCTGGGGTTCTTCACATGGGATTTTTTTTTTTTTCCTAGACAGAGCTTATTCCTCACCAATGATTCAAAGGCTAAGGCAGCCAGAGCCTGGCAGACTTGTGGGTTTGTTTCTGTTCTACAAGAAAGCGTGTGTCCGGGGCAAGTCATTGAATAACAAATTTGTACGGAGTCTTGGACTTCAAGCCGGTGACACCTTCACTCACTCTCCATTAGCTGTGTAAACAGTCAATTTTCCTCTGTGGGTGCTTGCAGGGCCCCAGGGAATTCTGACTGATTTTCTTTTTTAATAATCTAGTTTATTTCAAGGTTCCTGCTCATTCCAATCTAATGACAGGGAAACTGAAACCATCAAAATAAAGCGATATGCTTGGAAAAGAGGCTATCCAAATCACTCCAGGAGTGCATGCCTTGGTTTCCCTTCTGTGCGGATGGGGTGCGGAAATTGGTCTTGACTGTCTCTAAGGTCTTCCATGGTTCTCTGCTCCTGAGGAACCGGAAAGGTAAATACAGACACTGTTCTCAGTCTCCACCTGGCTGTGCAGCCATTTTTCTTGCTCCCCCTAAAACATGGCTCCCTCTGGGTCTTGGTTAAAGATTTTCCATCTGATGCCAAGCAATTGATCAAGAGGTTCTGCCTGAGTGTTCTGTGTTTATCTGTACCAGTGTATTAATTAGACTATAAGCTACTGGCATTCTGGAATCAGTTTATATTAGTGGGCAGGGCTTGCTATGACTATGTCGATCTGGCTCCTTATGTTGGCACCTTAAAATCAACCATTGTGGGAGTATTTACATCACAGAAATCGGCAAAAGCTAGAAAACAGGGCTTTTTTCTCCCTGGAACTGGTTGTTCAAATTTGTAAGCCCACCGCTGCTATAAGCTCCCTGAAGGCACCGATCAGTTCCTATAGCTCTCCTTCTATATTACTAAACACATATGGGAGTTTATTTAAAGCTTTTTAAAGGTGAGCAAAGAAGACCTGTCAAGTCACAGATCTTTCCCATTCTATTATAAATAACTTAACCATCTCCGTTAAGTGCCCCGGACTACTAGCAGAGAGAGATGCTTTTTCCCTCCACCCTCTCCTGAGTATGCTGACCGGGCCTCCCTAAATTAGGAATCAAAGGGCTTGTTTAAGAAAGGAAACTTGTTTTCCTTCTTCCCCTGGACCCAAGATAATTATCCATAATCTCTCTCTTGGACAGGAGAGTTAACAGAGTGAGGCGACCTAAGGCTCGTCTGGGGGGCGTGAAGAGGAGCAGATGTTGGGATTATCAATGAGGAAGAGAGATGCTTGGCTAGACCGACTCCAGCCCGCAGGGCACTTGTCAGCTGGACTCATGAAAATCCTGAAGAAGGAAAGGAAAAGACCATGTTTAATGTTCACAATTTAGTGTTCACTGTGTCTGTCATATAACTAGCAGCACGTGAATTCTCGCTCTCCTCATGCCTCCTGGCTTGGAAGTTCTTAACACAGCTTGACCTTGGTTGTCCTCCCTAAATGCCTAGTCTGGAGCCTGAAACACTGTAGGAATTCAATAAACATTTATTGAATTGGTGAATAATTTTATTTGACACCTATGGCTCTCAAGGTTTGGAAAATGAATGTGGCTTATGGCTGGGGGTTGGGGAGGGTGGCAAGGGGATTCTTCCTCTCCCTGAACCCTGCTTTATTCTTTATGCTTTAGTCAATGTGGTGACCAGGCCCCTGGAAGGAATGGAGGTAATTTTCAAGATGTGAGGATGAAAACGTGAGAGAGAGAGGTTGGGATAGGAGGGATGCAGGGCCTTTGTGTATTGCCACTTTTAACTTTAAGAGGCCTTTCAACAAAAAGTGTCTGTAGCTCAGGTAAGCAGGGAGTGAAGGTCTGAGGGGAATGGAATTTTCCTCGTGGCCGTACAGACTTGTTTTCACCGCAGGAATGAACGCAAGATTCAACTTGTTCCCTCAGCTATTGTCTGGAACTCTTTTCCCTCCAGTCGCTGGCAGCTGGAGGTTTCAATGTGACATTTTTCTAAGTATTATGATTGCTCTCTGGCCTTTTCTTTATAGTTTTAATGTTTTCCTCCTCCCATATTCTCACCCTACCACCCCCTGCCCCTAGCCCCCAGCCTTCTAATGCTCTCCGACATAAGCGAGTGCTTTCTTCTCTGCCTACTGGCTAGGGGAAGGCATCTGGGGTTGGTTAATTTACTTTTTAAAGATGTGTGTCTCCTTTCCTTCCTGAACCCCTACCCTGCAACTCCTCCTTGAAACCACAAACCACTACCCTTCCCACTTCCCAAATCCCAAGGCGGAGTGTGGAGATGTCTCCAGGATGGTAAGAGCAATTCCTCTGCTGGCCGAGCCATCCCAGCAAGTGTTTCCAATGACCCCATCAACACAGGGGAAAAATAGCACATTTTTTTTCTCAATTAATTATTATTGCCAAACTCTAAATATTAAATACCTTCTGAGCCATAGAGGTTTTATTTTAAGAACTTTGTTTCAGATTTTCTAGTCTGCGTGGGGCTCCCTCTAAGGCCTCTACCCAAATCTGACCAATCTTCATCCATTCATCTTTAATTGAGGGGGAGCTCAGAAAAGTTACCCCAAAATGGATCGACAAATTGGGGGTGGAAGAAATGGATTATTGGGCAAATCTTCTCCCTCTATTGCCTTGATATTTTCACTGCATCTATTTCATATTTTTGTCTGCTGTCTGAGTTCTCCTTGTGTCTGGGGATGACAAATGGCAATAGAAAAGTCAGCATGCCTTGAAACCTCAAGCAGGCCGAAAGCTGGGGGCTCGCCTTCTCTCTGCCAATATTGCAGTGGAAAAAAATTCCTGCAGACAATTATGTTTTTTATTTTGTTTTAAAGCAACATTAGAGAGATCAAAACAGATCTTTTCAAAGCATTTCCTTTGATGAGGTGCAAAAAGGTTAAACGGAAAACCAAACCTTTGTTTCAAATATAAGACACCTTTATCCTAATTCTAATTATAATGATCCAGTGTGTTAGAGATTTAATTATTTGGAATTGGAATTTTAAAAAAAGACATCCTGTAATTACCATTGAACTTATCTGGAGGCATAAATCTAATAATTAAATACTTTCTGATTTCACTCAGTGAATAATTAAAATAATTAAAAAAAGACTGTGGATTCTTTTCCACCTCTGTAAGGAAAGTTCTAAAATTATCAATGGGTTTCAGTGGAAAGATCTGGATATTATGGAATATGAAGCACAATCTCGACAAAATTATAATTTCAGTTATTTATGGTTCTCTCTCCTTGTGATCAGGGTGTTAGAACAGGTGAGAAATAACAGAGTTAGGAGTTGAATCTGAATGAAAAATATTTCCTTCAAGAAAGATAGCTTTCTGAGCTTGAGCTTCATTTTTATTGTCAGCAAGAAAAGAGAAACAGGTACTGTGCAATTTCTGTGAGAACTGAGTTCTGTTGATCAATTTTGGCAAAAAAAATAACAGTCCATATGCTTTCCCATCCAGGAAGTGGAGCATGGGAGTGAGGTTTGGCAGGAGCAGAGGACTGTAAAATCCAAGGGAAGGTCTTGGTAGAGGTTGTGCTCCAGGGAATTTAGCTCCTTTCATGAGACTAGGTCCCAAACACGGCCAAACCAGATGTATCAGTTCTGGGTGGGAAAGGGGAGGAGCTGGCTGTTTGGTGTGGGGAAAATGTCTGCTGACATGGCATAGTCTCTGGTAACTGAGATGGAAGCATGCTGTCCTTCACCCAGCCCCTCATTGGGAACAAAAATAAAGGCATTGGCCTTTTTAGAAGGGAAGATCAGAAAGAAGCAGCAATGAGGACCCAGACCCAACTCAGGGATCAGCTGCACAGCTTATCTAACCAGGTGGTCTCACCCCCAATAGTTGAACCTCTTTGACATTCCATCACTAGTAAATCCCCTGTAAAATGTTCTTCTCTGGGGATGGGCAGTACATTAAATAAAGAATACCATAGAGAAGGGATGCCTGTGAACTTGAACTTACAGGGGGAAATTTGGAATTGATTCAGGGTGAGGGGGTAGCTCAAGGGAAGGTAAGAGAGTGCCTATCAATAATAGCAATAATAATAATAGTACATAAGCACTTTACCCTGCTTTCCTTATTTACCCTTTATAGTGACCTTGCAAGGTACATGTTATCTCTACATGAAGAAAAGGTAACTAAGACCCAAGAGGTTAAGCCCTTAGTCCATGTATTGTCAACATGGAGGTTGGATTTGCTATTAACCACTGTGGCATATAGCAGGGTTCTCAAATTGGAGGCTCCCAGGATGCTCCATAGAACTTCAAAAAATAAAGGTGTTTGGATCTTACCCTAAATATACTGGAGACCAATTAAAGGCAGTACAAAGAAGAAGTTAGAGTTTGATTTTTGGAGCCAGACAACCTGGGTTTTTTAAATTAACTATTAATAAACCTTAGCAAATCACTAAACCTCACTGAATCTTAATTCCTCATCTGTGAAATGGGCACAATTAATGTACCTGCGTACGGTTATGGGAAAGAGATAATACATATAAAGTGCTTAACGGAGTGACTGGCACCCAGCAATAAACAAACAAACAAACAAACAAATAAATAAATAGCTTGATAAACTCAAACTACTAATAATTATTTTGTCTAAGAATTATGTTAGACCTTGAAGAATGATTATAATTTAAAAGAAAGGAATCTCAGAAAATATTGCCAATTAAGGGAAAATATATGCAAATGTGATATTGCTTTATTATGTTCTTCCTCTTTCTACTCTCTTAATGGTAGATATTACTTAAGATTCTGTCCTATACTCCATCTTTGGGCATCTCATCCAGTCACACAATTTTCATTATCTCATTTATGTGGGTAAACCCTCAAGCTTTCTCTTAGGTGCCGATCATTTTCTTAACCTCCATTCTCCTGGTTCGAATTTCTACTAGATGGTTCTTCTTCTTGGGCTCTCAGGCCTAGCATGTCAAGAAGTGCTCCTTTAAAGGTTTCCATTTCTTTTAATGACCCCATCATACTCCAAGTCACTGAGAATAAGTCCTCTTTGATATGCCTGTTCTCTTTCTCATATCCAATCAAATTTCAATTTGGATCAATTTTATTGGCTCTGGAATTAAGTCTGTTCTTTTCAATATAGGTGATTGCATTCCATTCTCAACTGGCTGATGAATCCCATCTCTACTGTACTGTACACAATCACCAGTTGATCTTTTTAAAGATAATTCTAATGATATCAGTCCATGCTCAGAAACCTTTGGCTTCTGAAGCTTTTAAAACTAAAAAAAAAAAAAAAAAAAAAATCCACTTTTTAAATAGCTCTGGTGGAGTCTGCTGTTTTCTGTTCTCTGAACACAGTCTGCCTTTCCTTCCTTCACCTTCAGCTCACAGAGTTTGTTCAGTCAGACCTGTTCTTCCCGCAAGTGACGGAATTTCCTCCCTTCTTCAAGAGGCTTAATCTCCCCTCTTGTGTTCGATTTTCCTGATCATCCGGGTTGACAAGACCTCGTATTTCTCTGCACTGCGGAAGAATTCTGTATTACTTTTAGGATAGTGATATTGTCTTGCATTGTAGATTTTAACCAATTGATATAGGGACCTGGAAGCCACAGACTTGCTCTTACTCATCTCCTGGGTGATCTCATTGAATCTGCAAAACGCCCTTGCAAAAGTTAGTTTATTTTCCTCTTCCAGATGAAGATACTGAGGCTCAAAACTGTTAAGTCAATATTCCAAAGGTTCCAATGGACCAAGTGATTAGTTGGAAGAATCAGTCTAAACCCAAGTCCATTTGGTTCCAAAGCCACTGTACAGTACTGCTGGGTCGAAGGAGTTGAGAGGAGGAAAAGGAAGGAAGGAAGGATGAGAGGATTGGAAAGATGTTGAGAAAAGCTTTAAATTAGAGGTAGATTTTGAGTTGAACCTTGGTAATTATGATTTCATTAGGTGGTTGTAGAGGAAGACCAGCAACAGTGTAAACAAAGGTGTGAAAGTTGGCCCTCAGTAACTGCTTATTGAGTAAATGAATTAAGGAACAAGTGTGGTCCACTTCCCTACTTTAATGAGGGGAGGTGTTAGCAATGGGCTCAGTGGATTCTGTACCCCTACATACTTTTACAGACCTAGGGGGAGGGGAGGCTGTTTAGCATGTAGTTCCTCTATTCAATGGAAAGTTCTGGTACTCACATTTTCAGGAAAATAGAAGTAACATGGGGGATTAGGGGAATCGACTTCCACACAGTAAAAAAACTGTATATAAATTTTGATTTCCCAAAAACTTAACTATGAATAACATAAACAGTTGATTAACACATATTTTGCATGTCATATGTATTATATATGTTATTCTTATAGTAAAATAAGCTAGAGAAAAGAAAATGTCATTAAGAAAGTCCCAAGGAAGAGAAAATACATTTATAGTATTTATTGAAAAAAGTCTGCATATAAATGGACCCACACAGTTCAAACCCATGTTGTTCAATGGCCAATTGTACCTGCATCTAAATCTTTAGGTTTGCAAACTACAGTGAAACCTGTCCAGTATGTAGAGACCCCTCCATGACAGCTTGGGTTTCATGCTTCCCCTGAGCACCAGCCCAAACTCAGCAGGAAACACTGGCCGAATGGGTCCACAGCTATGTCTCCAGGTGAGGTCAGAATAAAGAAATGTTTCCCCTGATTGGTGAGCAGTAGTCCACTGGTCTTGTGCAGTAACTTCTTTAAGTTCTACTTTCTGAAGCCCTTCACTCCCTGATTTCCCTTGGCTGTAGCCTAGAGCAGCATAGCCAAAGCCAAGAACCCCACAGATTTGGATCCCATCTTGTAAAATCTCTCCTCTCGCCTCAGTGCTCCCAAGAGCAGGGGAAATAAATGACAAGGAAAATTAAATTAAACTACTCTACCCCGAAAAGCAAGAGCTGGGTCATATTTATGTTAACTGAATAGAAAGAGGTGGTAGGTCCTCTTTCTCTGAAGGCTCTTTTCTTGGTTTAAAAATCATAATGAATTAAGACCTCCAGTATAACCCCAATTAGAGACACTGCTGTCAAGCCTCTGGACACAGCCACACAACATGCCCGTTATTTAGAGCCTGATGTCAACCCCACAGGGAGCTACATCTTTGTGTTTTAAGCAGCCGCCTTAACAGTCCTTTTAGCAATTGGCACTAACATATATTTTAGGCAAAAAAATCAAGAAGGATTAATAATCTCACTAAAGAATATTTATATAATATTAGGGCGGGTGAGATCCACGATACCACGATATCATGAAACGAAAGGCAAACACCTTTAAACCTATAGATTTAACTATGAAAAAATTTTTTGAAACCTCTGGCCGATAAAAACTCAATTAAAAAAGGCACCAAACTGAGAATGTTATTTGTGGCATATGAAAGACGGTTAACATGCAGATTGATTAACACTTATTAAGAAAAAATGAGTACTTTAATATAGATAAATGATATAAGGTGGCAAGTAACAAAATAATTATAAGTAGAAAATCAATACTTGAAAATGTTCAACCTTACTGGTTATCAAAGGAATATGAATTAAAACGATTATAGGATTTTGATCAGTCTATCATCCTGGTAAGGGATTAAAAGTCTCATCCTGGCCAGGGTTCTGAGCGTGTGGGATCTTCCTGCAGGGGAGTCTGTGAGTTGGCACTAATTTCCTGCGGGGCACGTTGGCCATATGCATTTCAAGCCTTAAAAGCAGCTACAGACATTGGCCCAGCAATTACATTTCTGGAACCTACCCTCACAAAATATCAGGCAAGTATACAAATATCCATTTACGAGAATGTTATAACATCATTATTGGTATGTACAAAAAACGGAAAACGGCCTATAATTTTCTGTTCAGAAATTATAGTACAACATCATTGTATAGTCGTTAAAATGCTGGTATGTAGAGTTACAGCTGTTGATGTGGAAGGATAATTCCATTATATTGTGAAGGGAGAAAATATATTAACGAATATTTAGTCATTTTTTTTAAGAACAAAATGGAGATATTTTAAAGTGGTCATATTCTCTATTTTCTGATGTTAAACTTTCCTCTATTTAAAAACTTTTCTATAATGAACATGGATTATTTGTGTTCAAAGGAAATGACACATGAGGTAGGCAAAATAAAGGCCCCCGCCTCAAAATGTTCACGTTCTAATTCCAAAAACCTGTAAATACATGAGGTTACATGGCAAAAGGGCCTTTGCAGGTGTGGTTAAGTTAAGGAGCTTGAGATGAAAAGATTCTCCTGGGTCACCTGGGTGGGGCCAGTGAAATCACTGCATGGTTCTTGTAAGAGGAAGGCAGGGTGGTCAGAGACATAAAGGTCTGAAGATGCTATGTAGCTAATTTTGAAGATGGTGGAAGAGGCCATGAGCCAAGGGATGCTGGAGATGCCTAGAAGCTGGAAAAGCAAGGAAACAAATGATTCTTTAGAGCTTGTAGAAGGAACACTGCCCTGCTGACCCTGATCTTAGCCTAGTGAGACTTCTGACTTCCAGAACTATAAGTGAATACATTTGGGTCGTTTGAAGCCACTGAGGTTGTGGTAATTTGTTATAGCAGACATCGGAAACTAATATAATCTGTAAAACCACTGCTTACAATGTGTCTCTGACAGGTGAACAGGTAGTGTGATGGGTTGTGGAACCGCCTTTAGTTTAGAGACAGTCCTTCTTAGGAGTGAGAAGGGCTTGAACATTTATTATCTCACGTAATTAAAAGTCTTTTCATAGTCAGGGAGGATTCAGGGATTCGAGAGCATGAAACTCTTTTGGCGCTTGCCTGTTAAACACATTGCTGTGGGAAGGAGGGGCCTTCTTTAGGGCTTGCGATGAGCAGCGCATCTGACCAAGATTTTTTCTGTTTTTGTTATTTTAACAATGAAATCTTGGTCCTAAAGTATTCTGGCCATGGTATATTCTGGCCATGATGTTCTTGTGACCCTTCTAGATAAGTTCAACAGACCAAGTCTGTTACTTTACATGGAAATAACCAAAGAACTAATACTTGCAGTGCACAGGTTGTCAGAAGTGACCAGATCCAATATTCCTTGTGTTGTCTCTTCTTCTGTGCTATTCCTCTGTTTTTGTGCCTACCCACAGTAGCAGGTACTAAAAACACTGAGCCCAGGGCCTAGGAGCTTTCAAATATTTCTGACTTAGGGTAATGTTTAAGACCCCCTCCCAATCACTATTCTCCCCAAATGCCCCCACATTGAATCCATAATTCAACAAGAAAATTACAAAATCAAAACAAATGTTAAACTAAATTTCTACAAAACACGTCAACCAATTCAAAAACAACTCAAGTCTTAGATAATTACATGTCAATTTATTTAGCGTGGGATGTGAGCACATTTTAATATCTTTGATGTGGTGTAGGACGTAATCTCTAAAATAACCTCTAAAATAAGCCTGCCTGTGGCCCATGAAAGCGTCGCGGCATTCTCTGTAGCTTAAGGATGGTTCCCACCCCTACGGAGCCTGGGATGTTTGCCTGGCCAACCGTAGCTTCTCCTGGGCCTGCACTCTGAACACTGGGTGGCAGCACGGAACTTCCTAAGCTTTCTCCAGAGTCTGAACAGGAACTTGAGCAATTCCACTTTAAGAAGAAGCATGCACAGAACCATGCAAAAAGTGCAGTAATTCTTGGACGTAGCTAATCTCTAGATTGCAGATACAAGTGACAGCTGCAGTAGGGGTGATGGTCTCTCGTTCAGTGTGTCACTGGGATGCTATTTCGAATCTTCTTGAGATGAGAAAAAGGATTACAATTGCCCCCAGGGCCTTGCCATGTAATTTTTATCAGTCTTGATCTGTGAGTTCCCTCAGGCAATGCATGTGCGTGCGCGCGCGCATGTGTGGTTAGTGTGTGTGTGTGTGTGTGTGTGAGATATGAGCAGGCCCAAGATGGCATTTCAGGCCCATTTTTCCTACCACAGAACTATATTTCCAGATTTGCCTGCTACACCAAAACTCTTGCCTTCTAACCTTTATTATGCTCTGGACTCCGTGGAGAAGGGCCAGCTTCATGGACATACAACCTATGCAGTTGAATAGGCCTAGTGCTCAGAGGTTTGTGCCTTTGTAATTCTATGCTGCCACTGTCTTAAAATTCTTAATAATTTTTGACAAGGATTCCTGTATTTTCCCTTTGCAACAGGCTGTACATTAAGTAGTCAGTCCTCCCAAGGAGAAGTGTGGTCGGAGATAGATTTCTCTCTAAGACTTGACTCTATTTTTTCTCAGCCTCATTTCAGTAACTGGCTTGACTTGGAACTGAGGATACAAAAAGCAAAGGTTTTTGGTTAGACATGCTTGGGTGCTGCTCGGGAGCCTGCCGCTCACTACCCATGTGACCTAGAGCACCTTCGTGAACCACCGCCAGCCCTCCTAATGTGTTGGAAGGGTATACAACTGTCCTTAATTCATAGGGCAGGTGAGTATTAAATGCTAGGATACATACAAAATGGCTTGTAGACATTCAATAAACATGGCTTGCATCCTCATCCCCATCCCTCGTGGAAGTCAGCATCAGTTCCTTCCATGTCATCTTCCTAACCCAGAATTCCAGCTCAGGTTGGAATTAAAGCTTGGTTGCATTGTCAATGGAGCAGGTATAAGGTGACTGTTTGGTCCATGGCCCAACTCTCTGTGAGTTGAAAGCAATTTCTCATTGTGTTCAAGTCTTTGTTCTAAGAAAGAGACACATGGCCAAACTGTGGTTATGATTTCTGCACCACAGGAACCACCTACTGTTTGGGGAGCCTCTAAATAAAGCTTCCGATTTAAATGCTATCTTCAGGGAATTTCTCCCTTACTAATCAGCCTAATATGTTGCACATTTTTAATGCCTTTTTCTCCAAGGATCTGTGGACACTTGGCCTACAATCATTAATCACAGGGTCCTATCTTGACATCAGGTTACTGAAGGTGACACATTTGTCTCCCCACCTGGATGAGGAGTTAGAAGGCCCTGGGTCCTAGGCCCTCCCCTACTCAGGAATTTTTTGTGGTCTTGAACAATTTTTCTGGACCCCAGTTACTTCAGGTGTCAATTGAGGTTAATAATTACTTTTTGAGCTCAGAAATCCTATGAAGACAAAATAGCCTCCAGATGAAAACACTCTTTAAAAAGTAGAAATAACTTCCCAAGCAAGGGACTGCAATATTACATTCTGACAGTTAAGTTCAAGTTTAAAATCCAGTGCTATACCAAACAATATGTGTTTGTAGGCATTGAAACTTCCAGTTGCTAAAACTGGGGTCAGATGTCCGAGAGGCAGATGGAGAATTCCTTAAAACACTTAGATGTGATTGGCTTTATAACAACATTCTGCAATCACTAGTCCATTTGTCCGTAGCTAACAAAATACTGAGCAGTTACCAGAGGCTCAAAGAATTTGCTCTGGACCTTTTCAGAACTTCCTTAATCTCCCCTATGTCAGAGTGATTTTCCATCTTCTGAGTTTCTATAACTTTTAATATCTATTGTACTTGTTTGGCATTGAGGTCAGGCAAACTTGGGTTGCCACTCGTGACTTGAAACATAGCCCTGTCTTCTCATCTTGATGGTAACCTCCTTGAGGAAAAGGATGGGGTACAGTAGATATTTGCTTCCCAATACCGAGCACAGTGCTCTGTACTAGTAGACCCTGAATAATGATGGTCAGTACTAAAGGGGGTGGCTGAGTTAGTCTGCCACTGCAAATCGTCCAGGCTCTACAAATACCCAGGAGTTGTGTAAGAAGAAAACCTTTCGATAGCACCTTTGTGGTCTGAGCCAAAGCCTCCCATCCAGGAATGTCTTTCCTGTACCAGGTTGATGTTAATTTATAGACTTTAATCTGGAAGGTTAATAATAAGTGCAGTCACTTCTGGTGATTTAATTAGTCATACAAAGAATTTTTGGTGACTTGTGTGAGAAAGTTTATCAAAATTATACCCAAACTCTTCCAAAAAAGCCCAAATGCTATTATCCTATTAAAAAATCAGAAGTCTCTTTGATGGGAGTATTGAGAGAATAAGGATGTAGTTATGAAGTACCTAGAGTTTCTCAGTGTTAAAACAAATGACAGGTAAGATCTCAGACTGCTTTGCCATTATAATTCATCATGCTAAGCATATCAGTGTCAATTTCTATTTCTATATTCTTTTACATCTACATGGTTCTTAAAGTTTTTTTTTAGCTTATCCCTCCCCACCAGCTTGCACAGTTTCTTCTGTAGACATCCTACAAGGAATGAAGCTGACATTGTATATTATTGATTGTTAAAGATTGATACTATCTATCATTTAATAAAAGGAGATAACTATTTACGATGTTGATCAAGAGATGACTTTATTGTGTACCTGGTAAATTATAGAAGAATAGGAACTAAACCTCAAGCCATCTGTCCCTAACTAACCAATCCATTACAATAATTAAGGCCATAGTCTTTTTCTTTTCTTTCTTTCTTTTTTTAAATCAGCTTCAAAAAGGGGACCTAGAATCTCATGGCATTAAATGGCCTCCAAGGCAAAAGGCCAATTTCTTGTAGCTCAAATCATGAATTTCCTCCAGTATTATAACTCTTAACTCCTCATCCAAATCGTCTTCCTTCTCAGCAGAAAGAGGCTGACCCTTGACCTGTTTTAAAGCTCTGAATATGTCATTGAAATCTTTCACTAGGGAAGAGAAGAAGTAAGCAATCTCTATTTTAGGCTGAGGTTTTCTGAGAACTGTAAAGCTAATAATCTCTAGAAGCAGCTTGACTTCACTCCTAAACTTCGAATAATCTACTTCTAGTGGTAAAAAGGAGCCACAGTAAGTTATTTAGTTCATCCTTCTATCGCTGGGCTGTATTATACATTAAAAGTTCCAGATAGTACAGGCACTATGGCAAACAGGAAGGAGGTTCCTTAAAAAATTAAAAATAGAATTACCTTCTAATCTAGAAATTCGACTTCTGGATATTTATCCAAAGAAAGCCAAAGCATTTCAAAAAAAAAAAAAATGCATCCCTATGTTCACTGAAGCACTATTTACAATAACCAAGATATGGAAGCAACCTAAGTGTCCATCAATAGACAACTGAATAAAGAAGTTGTACATATATACAATGGACTATTACTCAGCTATGAAAAATGAAACCTTACCATTTGCAACAATAGGGATGGCCCTAGAGGAAATTATGCTAAGTAGAATACGTCAGACAGGCAAAGACAAACACCGTATGATTTCACTTATATGTGAAATCTAAGGAACAAATAAATGAACAAACAAAATGAAAACAGACTCATGATACAGAGAACAAATTGGTGATTGCCAAATGGGAGGGGTGTTGGGGGCTGGGTGAAAAAGGCAAAGGGATTAAGAAGTAAAAATTGGTAGTTACAAAATATAGTCATGAGGATGTGAAGTATAGCATGGGAAATATAGTTAATAATGTTATAATAACTATTATAGTGCCGGGTGGGTGCTAGATTAATTGGGGGAGGCCAATTTGTAAATTATATAAATGTCTAACCACTATGCTGTACATTCGAAACTAAAATAATATTGAAAGTCAACCCTTATTAAAAATAATAATTAAAAAAATGTTTCATCTACAAGGTAAAGAGGCAACCATTCAAATTGGAGAATAATGCCTCTGATTAGGACCTAATATCCAAAATATGTAAAAAACTCATACAACTCAACAATAAAAAAAAAAACAAAACCAAACAATCCAATTAAATAGTGAGCAGAGGACCTGAACAGACACTTCTCCCAAGAAGACATACAAATGGACAACAGACATATGAAAAGATGCTCCATTTCACTAGCTATTAGGGAAATGCAAATCAAAACCACAATGAGATACCATTTCACACCTGTTAGAATAGCTATCATCAATGGGACAAAGAATAACAAGTGTTGGAGAGGTTGTTGGGGAAAAAGGAACCCTCATACACTGCTGGGGGGGATGTAAACTGGTACAGCCATTATGGAAAACAGTATGGAGGTTCCTCAAAAAACTAAGAATTGAATTACCATATGACCCAGCAATCCCTCTTCTGGGTATTTACTGCCCCAAACTGAAAACATTTATCTGCAAAGATACATGTACCCCATTATTCATAGCAGCACTATTAACAGTGGCCAGGACGTGGAAGCAACAGAAGCACCCTATGATAGATGATTGGCTAAAGAAGATGTGGTACATATACACAATGGAATATTACTTAGCCATAAGAAAAGATGACATATTTTCATTTGAGACAACATGGATGGATCTTGAGATAATCATGCTAAGTGAAGTAAGTTAGAAAAAGTTGAAAACCATATTATTTTACTCATATGTGGGATAAAATTGAAAGCAACAAACAAAAATGACAGAGACTCATGGACATGGACAATAGACTAGTCATTGTAGCGGGGAGTGGAGAGCTACGTAAGGGGTAAAAGGGGTCAAATATTTGATAACGGAACAAAATCTAAATTTTGGGTGGTGAACACACAATGCAATGTATATATATACATATATATATACATATATATACATATATATGTATATATATGTATATATATATGTATATATATACTATATATATGTGTGTATATATATATATATACTATATATTTATATATATAGTATATATATATATACACATATATATATATATGACATACTGTTGAGTTGTATACCTGAAATTTATTTGATTTTATGCATGTTACCACAACAATTTTTAATAAAAAAGAGAAAAAAATAAAAATTAAATTCAAAAAAATTTCAGAAATATAGAGTCATAACCATTCTTATGTTTAGTGACACTTTAGTGTTTGCCAAGCATTTCATATACATCATGTCATTTGGTGCTGTGTCCATTTTACAAAGCAAATTGAGGGTCAGAGAGGTTGTCACTTGCTGAAAGTCATGATGCTTATAAGCACCAGTGCCTGGACATGAACTTTGTCAAATGTCCTTTCAACAATATTACTTGCCCCAAACTATCTGGTACATTTAGATTTTCCATAAGCAAGAGATGTCTACTGCTGTCTTGTAGGTCCAACAGCTCTAAGAGATGACTACTGTCCGTTCTTCCTGTACCCGAACTTACATCCTTTGTTCTCATCTGACCTAATGCAAATGAGTTTCCATTTCTTTAAAGAATAATCTTAGAATTACCTAAGGTTTGTAAGAACTATTCTCTTAGTCCATCTTCTCAAGGCTGGATATGCCAAGCTTCTTTAACGTCTTTCGTTGGCCTGGGAGTCAACCAGTGGACAAGTCATTTAACTGATGTTTTCTCACCTGTAAGAAGGGGACAGTGTCACATATCCCATAGGATTGTTGTGAGGATTAACTCAGAAAATACATATAAAGTGCACATACGAGTTGCATAGCAAATCAGTGTACTTACACCTTTTTTCCCCTTTCCAACTCTTGTTTACCTTCCTGTCTGGCTTTTTCAATGTCTTGTGGATCCCCAGAGAGAGGGCATACTCCCCATTTATGGGCACAGATTGGTAGCCTGGCACTTTTCTGAGAGACTCTGCTTTTGATAAACTTCGTCTAACGAGTCATGGAGAGAATTCTAGAAATACTTGAGGAGCGCATCAGAGGTTAGCGGTCTCTGCTGACTCCGTGGCTTTTCTTCTTGTATTATCCATGTGCACCAATTATAGGCCTAAAACATAGCCAGGAGGCGCCACCTAACAGCATTTGATTTATTAGTTTTATTAAACACAGATGCCTTTAATGTGGAGTTGTTTGTAGCCTGCGCTGGATTTCTAGCTACTTTATCGCATCTATTGGCCAACATATGAATTATCTTCAAAGGACATGGCTTTTGCTTTTTATCACACTTTCTCTCCAACTACCAAGGAAGAGGTCACTTGGGAGACACATCCTTTCATGGCGAGAAAGTAGCCTCGTAGATCAAATGAGTGTTTGTTCTGGGACGGCGAAGCAGCCAGGCCAGGCCTGGAGGAGAGGCTGGCATTGCTCAGAAATCCTCATCAATCACTCAGCAAATGGGACCCATGGGTACAGGCTCTGCTGAAGGATGGGTCTAGGGAATGGAGGGAGTGAAGGGAGGGAGTGCTGCGCAGTGGGCAGTCAATCTGCATTGGGGCCCAAGAGGGTTTCAAATCTTATATTTGCAACATGCTTTGCGACTTTAGAGGCAAATTCCTAAACCTCCCTCAGGCTCAGAAACCTTATCTCTAAAATAGGATTAATTCTAGCTTCTTCCTAGCATCCTTGCAAGCATTGATGAGATTATCAACCAATAGGATAATATTATGGCCTCACCTGAGGGGGGCTTAGCCTTGAGGGCTGGTGCTGGTGAAGGAGAGCTGGGTAGGAGGGCCACAAGTCTTTGTCTCATCAGCACAGTTCATGTTTGTACTATGCCCAGTCCTCAAAAAAAAAAAAAGTCTTTCTCTGACTTTTATCAAATGTTCAACACTTAATTCATCTTTCCCTATTACATTTTAAATTGCATGAAAACAGTGTCCCTGTTTTTATTCATTTTAGACTTTCCCCTAGTACCACACAGGGCAGGTAGTCAGAAAATGTTTTTGAGTCAAAGTCAAATGGACTTTTTTTTGGCATCTCCGATTATTTTGTTTCATTTCTGTCTGGCCCAGCAGACTCGTCAGGAAGATTCTGAGGGTGATGCCTGCTGACATCAGCTTCTGAGTTCAGGCAACAGCCTGGTATCTGGAAAGAACACTGAACAGTGATGAATCAAGAGACCAAAGGTCCTGGTCTCGCCTAAGTGGGCTTGAGTTCTGACTCTGTATGAACTTGGGAAAGTTACTTAACCACTCTGGGCCTTAGTTTCTTCATCCAGGATAAAGATAGTATCTACCTTACAGGGTAGGATTGTGGTGCAGATTAAATGAGTTATTACACAGTGAAAAAAAAAAAAAAAAAAGAAAAGAAAAGAAAAAAAAGAAAAGTAGAAAGAAGAAAGAAAAGAAAGAAAGAAAGAAAGAAAGAAAGAAAGAAAGAGAGAGGAGAGAGAGAGAGAGGAGGGAGGGGAGGGAGGTGTAGAGGGGAGAGAGAGAAAGAAAAGAAAGAAAAGAAAGAAAGAAAGAAAGAAATATTAAGAAAGAAAGAAAGGAAAGAAAAAGAAAGAAAGGAAGGAAGAAAGAAAGGAAGAAAGAAAGAAAGAAAAGAAACAACAGGCCCCAAATGAGTCACTTTTACTAAGGCACTTCACCAAACCAAAACTTAATAACTAAACTAACTGCGTTTACAGTTTCTCCCAGAGTGGAATTTTAAACCAATCGGTCTGGAATTCCTTGATCAACATCAGTGACGTAATCTGCCTCATAAGAACCGCACCCCCCCCTTCCCTAAGGGAAAGTGTCCTTGGCTGAAATAATGACTCTTAGTTCCACCCTCTTTCTGCTCTTAAAAACCTTTCACTTTTGTACAACTCTTCAGAGTACTTACTCTTCTAGTTGCTAAATGGGATGCTGCCCGATTCATGAGTCACTTAATAAAGCCTATTAGATCTTCAAATTTACTCAGTTGAATTTTATTCTTTACCAGTATGTTTGAAACCTTAGAATAGTGCCTGGCCGGTAGTGAATGCTATCTGTGCTTGTTACTGCTGCTATCGCTACTACCACTATTTGAACTAGCTATGTGACGTCCGGCAGCTATGACTTTGATGAGTCCAAAGGGAATAAAACGGAGCAAGAAATGGGAGAACTGGAAAGGCAAGACAAGGCAGAACTGGAAGCTGAGTCTATTTTCTCTGGTGCTGGTTGACTCTTTGATGGGGACACTTGTCCAAGCAGTTGCTTTTTCCCTCGGTTGGATGCTAAAGCTAATAGATTGAGTCCTGCTATACGCTTAGCAGATAAATTTCTGGCTTACGGAAGTCTAAACTTATAGATACTGGAAAAAATTCCAACCCTCTGAAACTGGCAATAAACCTCAAAGACGAGAGTCAAGGTGGTAGTTTCCATCCCAGAAATATTCTAGAGAGTCGCAGATCTAGAGGCTGAAGCTTAAAAATGGGGCTAGGATTATTCAGGTTTTGTTATTTCAAACAGTCTTCTGCCTTGAGCGGGGAATGGAGCAGCAATAGAAGACTGGGCTTAGCTGTCATTTTTGGCCTTTAGCATATTCTGTCATCAAATACTTAATGCTTTGGTAAATATGATGTGTGGGAGATGGGGGTAGGTGGGGTTGACAAAGCTTTTTGCTTCAAGCAACAACTGTCATGGGGATGGATGGACTCTCAGAGGAATAGCTGAACTTGATACTTGCCATGGAGTTGTGGAATGCAGCCTCAGGAGAAAAACCTACCAAGGAGAGAAGCCTTTGTCACTTTTGAGGGGTGGGGTAGGAATAGAGTAATTTATTGCTGACAAAGGAATGTTTTTCTTCCGTCAAAAATAGAATTTATCGTATGTATAACATGTGGTATACCCAGACTGGAAGAGCAACATGTCATTAGAGATTCTTTGCCTGGTACATCTGCCCCAGATACCAGAATTAACATTTTTCTTTAAAAAAAGTACATGCTATTGTAGAAAAATCTGTTCAGGGAAACATACAGAATAATTAAAATCTTTTATATTTTGACTATCAAAGATAACCAATTAGCATTTTCTCACGAGTCTATATATTTTTGTAATTTTTAAACATGGTTCAAAATGGTACATACACTTTTTAATTCTAACTTTTAAATTTAACAATTAAGCATATGCACTTCCATGTTATTTAAACTAATTCATTAAATGTGACGAAGTTATAATTTTCTGTTTGTTTCCATGCTGGAATCTAAACCATAATAATGTTGGCAAACACCTCATATCACTATCTATGTGCCAGATACTGTTCCAAGAGTTTTATATATACTAACATTTAATTCCCAAAACAACACTATAAGGTTTACACTGTTAATGTCCTCTATTTTACAAATGAAGAAATTGAGAGGTTAAGCTGCCAGAGGTCATTCCGCTGTTGAGAGATGGAGCCAAGATTTGAACAGAGGCAGTTCGTGCTCTAGGGGCTGGTCATAGTTTCCCTGCTCTGTTCAGCCACTCTACTACTATAAGCCTTCGGATCATCAATTTAAAAAAAAAAAAAAAAAATTGCTCTGAAGCAGGTACCCTCTTATCCTTACAAGTGAAAGCTTGGGAATTGAACACAGGCAGACGGGGTGTATGGATGGAGGGGCTGCCTAGCCAGTGGGCTGCTGGGTATGTGAGAGAATTCTGGGGATGAACCCCAACCTGAGAGCCAGACCGTTGGTGCCAGTCAGAATTAGACGACTGTTTTCTGACTCCTATTTTATTTTTCTTTCTACTACTGAGTGTGAAAAGACAATAAATATTTTTAATAAGAAAAGAAAATGAAATCTTTTAAACGATTGACGCCTGGGTGAGCTTTTTGTCAGCAGAAACTATAGCTCATTAATTGTGGCAGGTTATTTGCTCCTGATTTCTGTATCTATGCATTGGCTTAGCAGGTAGTTGGCCTTTTCTGAGCCTTTTCAGTATTGTGAAGGGATTTAGCACCCTTCTCTTTGCACTGGGTGATGAGAGTAGGATGACTTATCTGACTGGGGAGACTGGATGAAGGGCAGTGGGCAGGAGTGGCTCAACCCCTTCCGCCTTCTCACCACCAAGGCAGCCCTTCCCTGTGCTCCTGTTCCCCTGAGGGAAGGTCTAGACTCTTGGGCTCTTGGTTCCTCCAGGCTAGGCTCTTCCAGGAGGCTGGCAGGATGAGGCCTGCTCTTCCACTCCATGTCCCTCATCTGAGCCCTAGGTACTAAGTGTGACAGGAAGCAGTAAGAAGCCTGATTCTGACCACAGGTCTGAGGTTCTGCAGTCCAAGTTCACCAACTGATACATTTAAATTTGATCTCCCTAAAATTATAGTGCCTATTTCTCAATTAGTTTAGAATCTGTAGAGAGAGAGGGTGTGTGATTAAAATGCCTTTTAATACTCAGCCTCGATCTTTGTGTATTGTAGACAAAAATGGAATAATGTGAGAATCACAGCTCCAGCGCTCCCACGCCTCCAGCCCCAGAGACTTAGGGAACACAGTTGGCATGCTCAGCTTCTCCTTATCTCCCATTCTCCAAGAAGAGTTCTACCTTGGGAGGCAAATTACTGAATCTCTCAGAGACTCAGTAACTGTTGGAACAGTGCCAACAATGTGTGGTGGCAGAAAGGAGAAGCAAGGACGGAGAGATGAAGGGATGCATAGAAAAGAACTGAGATTTATTCATGGGGGGAAATGAAATAATAGAGATCGAAGAATAGGGGGAGAAGATGCAAAGACAAGAACTCAGACAAATAGCGAGGGCATGTGAGCAACGTGGAGAATCAGAAAAACGGGAAACGATAATTTTTAAGAAGTTTTCATCCGGGGCTCTGAATTGGATTCCTTTGACATTTTGATAGAGACTCTTTTATGTATTAAATTTTTTTTTTTAAACTAGAGAGATCGTGGTATCTTTGAATATGATAATTTGTAGAATGACCATGGCTGGGTTACAGATGTCTCCTCAAATATTAAATCCGACTCGACAGATGTGATCAAGTGGAAATGAAAGAAGTACCCCTTAGTACCCTAAACTCTGAGATGGTTAGATGTGGGTGTCTGTCTATATATGTATTCAGGGGATGGGGGAGGTTTCAGATTGAGCCCTTGCTGCTTTATACCAAAACTGGGCACCTGGGGAGACCTCCTCACTGTTCCCTTAGCGTCTACTAGGGATTTGAGACACTAAGTATATGCTGAGAAAAAGCATGTCCTAGAGAAAAAAGGTTGAGGGGCATAAGCTTGGTGAGGGACAATGCAGCAAAGAGTCGGGAAGGGGAAATTCTGACATGTATCCTCCCAGACTTGAAAATAAACTCGAATTCTTGGGCAAGGGGCTGCAATGTCAAAAGGGCACAACAAAAACACCCACTTCCCTGGATGTCACCAGAACCAAATGACACTAGGGAATTTTTGAGCACCGAAGCCAGCTTTGCGGCAGAGGTGAGGGGAGGTCTGAGGCCTTTTCTCAGGTATCTACACCTTGGTTTCAGACATCTGCGGCCTCAGCAGCAGCTCTGACAGGAGGAGCTGAGAGTGTTGAAAGACACCACCAGGAGTCCCAGAGACGTTGCTATTACATGAGGACAGAAGCATGGAAACACTTCTGCGACTGACCTAGAATAGCCTAACGAAGTCTGGGAAACACAGCTTACTTTTATTTTCCCTCCTTACACAGGGTCAGAGAAACCTGCCATCGCAATGGGCAGAAAGAGGGAGTAACTTTCAAATAGGTGTCAGATGCACAGCAAAAAGTTTTGAAGAAACTTGGCAGGAGCCCCAGTCAGCAGTTACATCTGTGTTCCTGACATCAGGTCTGTGATATTTGGATTCTAGGCTTAAGCAGATGGACTATTTGCTACGTGTCTGCTTTTCCTGGCTCCTGTTTACCAACAGCCCTTGCTGACTTGGATCAGGCTATTAACGGATCTGACTCCTATGCACTCCGCACTTTACACACATGCACGTCCTCACACACAGTTTTGTGGTGATCAGTATGAAGACATAAATGAGTAGAGGAATGAGGTCCAGTATGGGGTCCTTCTGCCCACCTAAATCAGGCTTGGCTCTGTATTGGAGTCATTGGCACAGATTCTTCACAAGGCTCTCAATGCTATGTGGGTACTTAGCCATGCATTTTGGGGCAGTTTGGGGAGCCAAAACATAAATCAAAGATTCATACCCTGACCTATAGGAACTGGACATCACAGTGGGAATTGGTGGGGAAGAGAAGATGGTCGCTGAAAGGCCTTGGCTTCATGTCCAAAGCCACAAGACAAGAAATTCAAATACAGATGGCGTATACTGGCTATAAGGGGGACCTCACTAATGGGGGAGCATTTTGTTCCAAAAAGTTAGTGGCATGATTCAGAGAAGGAACTAAGACACACATGCAAAAGTTTGATCTCCAGAGGAATTTCCAGGACAGGCAGCCCTGACAGCAGGCTCCTTGGCTCTCTTTGGTTACCTCACGGTGTAATTAGGTCTTGGATTGACTGGACCAAATCAGGCTTCTTAGGGCCATCCTCTTATCAAACCATGTGCACAACCTTTTTGCCCCCACTGGAGATGGAGACGCTACTCAGATGGCCTTAGGCAAGTACCCAGTTGCCCTATGCTACCATTTTCATATGAAGGACAGCACAAAGTTGAATAGAAATGTAAACCTCATAGGTTTCTGGGTTCGTGGTGTTATTGCTTGAGTGATTGTCCACTGGCAACATAATTCAACAGAGAAGCCTGAGCTCTCTGGAGTGTCTGCTAAAGGCAATTGCGAGAAATCGGTTTCTTTGTGCTGTGGTCCTGGGAGTCCATTTCTACCCTGGAGGCTCAGATCAGAAGCCAGGCATTAAACCTCATCCTCCATGCTTTGCTCCACATAGTAGTTACAGGATGGATATGCTTTTAAAACAGGAAAATCAAAACGTGGAATAAAGAAGGATTGGGAGAATTTAGCTTTGATTACCTGAACTGTCCAATGGAGAGTTTCAGATTCTAAAATGGAGGATGGTTCGTGCTTTGCTTAGGTTTGGGGAAAGAAGCATAGCCTTCTGGGTTTCGAAAAAAAAAAAAAAGATTAAAATTTCCCAGACTTTATATCAACATTTGGAGTTGTGAGAATGAATCAGACAAACACGAACCAAACGTTCCTAGAAAAGCAGAGGGGCTGAAAATGGAACTGCAAAGTGTTTTGGCAGTTTGGGATTTTGGAATATTATTAGCATCCTCCCACCCCAAACACCACCAGATAACTGACTGGCTGTATTTGGCTGGTCTGTTTGTCTCTGAGACAAGTGATTTTGAAATCTTTCAGGAGACACACACATTTCCTTTGAAATGCTTCCTTCCTTCCTTCCCCTTCACCTTCCTTCCTTCCTTCCTTCCTTCCTTCCTTCACTTCCTTCCTTCAACTACCTTCCTTCCCTTCCTTCCTTCCTTCCTTCCTTCCTTCCTTCCTGTCTTTCTGTCTTTCTTTCTGTCTCTCTCTCTTTCTTTCTTTCTTTGTATGTGAAATATAAATCAGATAGAGTTTAGTCTATCTGGAAAGCAATTTTGGTTTTAAATCTTTCCAGACATCAGCCCCCAGATCAACACTCCCGAGAAAAGGGCTATGGTTATAATAGACAAGCTTCATTCCCCAGCTTTAGTACCAGGAACCCAAGAAGCACAAGAGTCAGGAAATTCAAGTGACTGCCTTCTTAAATCAGATATCCAGTCCCAGCTTTGCTGCTCAGATCAGCAGGCTATTGATTTTTTTACCCCCCTGAAGATAACTCGCAATCTGGGAACCTGCAGAAACTGTATTTACTTTAACATCTACACTTAATGCAACTTTTATTCACCGAGGCTGTTTGGCTTATTGTCTCCTTTATTCTAAGGAGCCAAGAGTCAGGCCAATCTAAGGCCTGATGGACGTGATCAATGCTGCTCCATTAAGCTGGAAAGATGGCACAAAGACACCCTGATATTAAGTACCCTAATGCAGGAGGGAAAGCCCGAGAAGGTCTGGGAGGGAAGACTTCTGGTTGTACTGGGAACAGACTCAGAGTGGAATCTGAGAATGGGGTACCCCAGCCTCAGGTGCAAAGCTCACAATATGAGCCCTCTACTGCTAAACATTCTGCCTTCGCTACTGCAATGGGACACTGTTGACTCAGTTACGCCATCTAGTGGTGGGACACAGCCACGACCACTGGCGTTCCTCAGTCGTACATCTGTGTGGGTTCGGGGAAGGTGGGCTTTTAATAATTTATCTGCATTTCTTGTTTCATTTTCACCCGATTTCCTACCACCTCCATTTTCTTTTAGGAAACCGAAACCACTGTCTCCACCTCTTCTCAGCTCCTTTGCTCTCTCCACCTGCCTTTTTAGACCTGTATAGATTTGTCTATTCCATTTGGAAGTGGCACATTATTGCTATCTACACAGTGTCACCAAAACCAATTTGTGCAAACTAACAGGCTTATCAGCACTGCTGAAATGAGATTAAAACTGCTTCCAATGAAACAGATAAAAACCAGATGAATGAAGCCCTCTAATAAGACATTGAAGATAATGACAAGAATGATTAACTAGCATGATATATTGAGCAGTTATGAGGAGTCGGGTGCCCAGGATCAGTAAACTAATAAAAAGGAATCCACCTTTAATTCTCTTTAGTTAGTGAGGTATAATCACATTAACATTATAAATTTTTTTTTGGTTATTTTTTTTATCTGTGAGAGCAATATCACACCTTTCCTTCAAATTACTCAAAGCTTATAAGTGAGAAAAGAGAAAGAGAGTGAAAGAGAAAGGGAGGGAAGGAGGGTGGGGAGAGAGAGCGATAGAGATGCTTTGAGGGGAGAGCCCTTCTCATTTCAGCTCTTAAAGAATAAAAAGGGCTGTTTAATACCCTGTTTGCGTTTACACACCGATTATGCAGACACACTCTCATTTTTGTTTCATCTTGGAAAGTAGCCTATTCATAGCCAGACTGTTTTACATTATGCAATCAGTTTTCCAATTATTGCATGATCAAGTCACATCAAGACAATTTGAGAATTACGTTTCTACTGGGCAATACCACAGGGCTTGGCTGTAGCAGCCACCTTGGAGTTTACTTGCTGGAAGTGCTCTGGCCATGCTTCTTCTGGGTTTGTTTGCCTGCCCTGTTGGGTTTGAGTTCACGAGGGAAGGAGCCTGAAGGAGAGGGAGTCATTTATTGTTCATTTAGAATTTTTTGAACCCTACTATGTGACAGACCCAGGGCTATGCTCCAGGGAGACAAGTGAAGAAGAACTTGGCTCTGCCCTCAAAGAGCCCATAGTATAGTTGGGAGCAAGTGGGAGGGAAGACAAGTCAACAAAGATGATAACAAGTAAACAAACCCACGTGACAAGTTAATGCATGGCACCATGGGTCCTGGAAGGGGAGAATAACTCTTTGGAAAAACTAGGGAACCCAAGCCTCCCAAAGAAGGAACTCACTGAGGTAGGTATGAAAGGAAGAGTGGCATTTTGCTAGAGAGAGAAAAAGAATAAAGCAGAGATGAAGTATGTGCACAAATAGCCGTGCTTAAGCCTGCTGTATTGTGGGATTAAATGCTTGGTGGGGTATGGCAACCTGGGAGAGTTTGGCAAAGGAGTCCAGGGACAGTCAAAAAGGATCCTGTATTCCATGCTGGGGTTTGCACATTTTATCCTAAAAGTCCAGGCGATTCATTAATATGTTGTAAGAGTAGCTATAGAATCAAAATTGTATCTCTGCTAGAGTTGAGAAACTCTAGGGCAAAGACACATATGCATTTGTACCTAAATATAGCTACTAACTAGCCCTGTGACCTTGGGTAAAATCATTTCTTGAATCACAGTTTTCTCATCTGTAAGTTAAGGATAGCAAAATCTACTTCCTGAGGTTATTGGAAAGATCAGAAATAATATAAGGCCCAGTTAACCACCACATGATAAGCACATAACACACTTGATAGTGATAATTCTTCAAAAGCACTGCTGTTGGGTGAGGAAGGGAAGAAGGTAGGATGGTGGTGTGCGTGTGTGTTTGTGTGTGTGTGTGTGTGTGTATTTTGTGTGTATGTATATATATATATATATTTTACTGTTAGGAAAATTGATGAATAAAATAATACTAAATTATCACATTATATTGAGTATAGAAGGAAATCTGGAATTTAAAAATACATGGTCAGATAGATATATTATTTCTGTCATTGATGTACTTTGCTGAATTAAACTGCACAGATTAGACTTTTTTTCAATGTTTTAGAGAGCTAACAGGTTACAAATAACACCCACTTCATCCATTTCACAAGGCAGCTGTGAGGACTCAAAATTAATTGTGAAATTTCTTAATTACCTAATATAAATTCCATGAGGACAGGAACATGTTCGCTGCTATATCCTTCATGCCTAGCACTCAGCAAAATAAATATTTATTAAATGAATAGATAAATTAGATGTGAATGATTACAAAAAACAGTGGGAACATTAATTTGATTAGTAGTCATTAGAGTCAAAATATCCAGTTTCAGTCATTCTCTTTATTCCTTTCTCCAACTAAAATTTTACTCATGAATTTAACAAAAACTATTGAGTCCCTCTAAATATCCTTGGCCTCTCTATACCACATATATAGAATAAGGTGCTTGGTATACGGTGGTGAACGATACAGACATGTCCTCGTCTTGAGCATACAATCTAGTGAATGTTGGCATTTGACTCTCTGAAGGCTGTCAAATGTGTAGGCTCCTTTCCTCCTTTCCACTGCACCCCACTACCATTCCAGTTGAATCCGAAGGATGGATAGTCATGAAAGATGCTAAGTAGGAGGCTGTGTAATAAGACAAAGGAGGATGTGTCCCGGGGTCACATAACATTTGTTTTTGCCTTTTGATTCCATCACTTACTGGATAGGAGAGTTTGGGCTGGCTCTCTCAGACTCTCAAAGGTGAAATTTCCTCATCTTTAAAATAAGTATTTTAATAAAAATTAGTAAAATTAGGCATGCAAATTATTTGGTGCACAGTAGGCTCTTAATGCTATATTTTCCTTACCAAGAAATTTCCTTGTGGACAAGAGTGATAGCTATGGGAAGACACTTGTTTTCCAAAGGGCTTAAAGCTTTGATGTCCACACAATGTGACAGAGAAGACAGTCAATTAATTCAACTTTATTCAGAAAGTAGAAGAATCAACTTTTAGACCCTCTGAAAATGTTCGTCTTTCTGGTGGTTTATTAATATGCAAAATCAAGTCCAGATTCATAAATTTACATGTTTGCAGATAGGGCAGTCTTCTTAAAAATTGACAGCCAGGATATGCTATTATAAAGAGAAAAATCTAAAGATAATATGTTAACAAAACCACCTCAGTGCTTACGATACCAAATAAAAGGAGTGGAAAATATTAAGTCCATTATTGTACACTCACTGTTAAATTTTATAAATGTGTTTAAAAAATCATTATTTCTGAATGTAATAGAAAATTTAAATGTATCTTTTTGATATCATTTGTAAGCTCTCAGTAGAGATTTTCTCACTTTAGCCAATCCCACACCTGCCATCTTACTTGTTTCCTTGTCCATCTATGAAAAAGGTATATTTCCATTCAGGTGTAATGTGCTGATGGATTTCAATTTTTCTAATCGACGTATCTGATTCAAAGACCATAGTTAGAAATAATTAAAAACATTTCTATAGTCTAAAAAAATGACTCGATTTAAAAAATATATTCATTTTTTACAAAAATATGCACGGTTTCAGAATGCACATTTTATGAAGTGGGCACTTACTCCTGACGGTACTATTTTTAGTTGAGAAAATACCTCAGGTATTTAAGTATCTTGTACCCTCTGAGTAAATTCTGCTAGATAGAAGGCATTCTTAATTTCGTTTTTTCAATACGTAACTGTATAATATTTTATGCCAAATATTTTTACATGCACCATCTTTTTGTCCTCATTTCCTCAAAAAATAATTTTATAAAACAAAACTTATCAATCAATTATCTGTAACATTTAAAGGCTATCTCAATATAGTTCCATTCCATATAAGGTTATTAAAAACAAAACAAAACAAAAAAAACAAAAATAAGGGTGCTCCATGAAAAGATTTTCCACAGAGATAAACATATTCCAAAGCATAATTATAGAAATTCAAAGTTAAATATTTTTTGCCTTTCAGCTCCTATTATTTAGTTTATTCATTTCTTCCTTTGCTTTTATGGGATTATATTTCATTATCTTCTTGGTTTCAGTATTTTCTTTCAGTAATTACAATTTGCTATATATTTCAAAAGCTGTTGTTTGGTGTTCTGTAGTTGAATATTTTGATTACAGATTTGCAACTTTTTTCAAATAAAATGTAACCTCAATTATGAGGACTGATTTACAATAAGATCCAATACCATTGCTGAATATTTTACATTTTTATTGAAATTTAAAAAGTTGTTCTTTAAAAAATTAAAACATTTTTAATTTGCATGCCTAATTTTACTAATTTTTATTAATATCTCCTAATGACAGACAGAAAAGAAAAAAAGCATACCCTGCCATACTGAAACATTTTTTAAAATAGATTCAACATGAATTTTGTGATAAAATTTTATAATTTAGCTGGCTTTAATACAGCTTCTAGTTTGACAGGTAGGCTATCAAAGCTTATTATTCACAATCATGAGTAATATGTGCACTATGATCAATCCCAACTAGAGGTCTGCTCCACAAGTTTTTTAATTTAATTAGATCATTGTTTTTACCACACTATTTAGCTCAACCAAAATTCGTATTATATTATCTTTGTAAATTCAAGTAACTTTATCTTCAGAATTTTATAATAGCAATGACAATGATGTTAAACATTTTACCAAGAGAGAATGAACTTCTAAAAGTTTTACTTTGATTTCATTAATCGAATTGAAATCAAATACATTATTGAAATTAACTGATTTTCTATTTGAAGACTCTCATGACACTAACGTAAAACTGACATCACCTAACTTTGATTGAAGTTCTCTAGCTAATAGAGCCGATACTTTTAATAGCTATCATTTTACTTTCACACATACACAGGAACAACTTGAATCAGAGTGAAACTAATTTGAAAAAATAATCATCTGATTTGGATAAAAAGTCGTGCTTGCCAGTGTTGTCAGTGAGCCTTCTGCAGCTGTGTATGTTAAATTGACATGTAATAACTAACTTTTGAAGTAGATGCTGAGCTTCTTCAGAATATTCGTGCCTTCTGGTGATATCAGGTGGATGGTAGAAATACACCAAAAATTTGTGCAATTTACATCTGCATCACCAAATTTCTTAAGAAATGGACAGTCAGTATTTATTACTTAATTAACATGCACTTTTTTGAGATCATTGCTTTGAAAAGGACAAATAAAACACCTTACTAAACAATAAATACATAATTGTAGATTTATAGCATAAAATAAATAGTAAAATCCACTGAATAAATGTATTCAGACTATTCTCTCTGTGATCTATGCTAGGACAGCCAAGTCTATATTTCCTGCACATTTCACATATTTCAAACCTATAATTCTTGACAATTCCTACTGACCCACTGACTGGTACCTTAATAGCTTCTTGCAGGCTGTGGCATTGGCTGTGGTCCTGGTCACAGGTCTCAGCACAACCGGCTGCTGGTACACCAAGTGGCCAAAGGGACAGCAACACTGAACGCATCTCCCATCACAGCCAGACCAAGAGTTAGTGGCCTTACCCACTTAATCTGAACCCACTTCCTTTTATCACTGAGTGCATGCAGTCCTTGAAAGGAAGATGTTAGTAGCATATGTCTCAAAAGGGAATGGAAAAGTAGGTTGGGTTATCACCTGCCATCTTTCAGATTTCGCCATATGTTAATCAGAACTCTATAGACTACATACTATTAGACAAGACCCTGACAGAAGCTAGAGGTACAAAGTGGAAATTACCAAACTCACCTTAGTTTATCTTACAATGCCTTGTTGAAAAATGAAAAATCTAGGCTACATGTTAAACTGTACAGGAACTGGCCAAATAGTTATAAACGGGGAGTGTTCCAAGCAAACTAGGTTGTATATTCACCCTAATAATAAAGGAATTATTTTCAATTGTGGAATTTTAATATTTATTTGGTGTCGATGATTAAACAGAGGGTTGGAAATTTAAAGGTGCAATTAATCTACCCAAATTAAAAAACCGAATCCTGTGGTTCTTAGCTTTTTTGTGTTCAAGGTACAGGTTTGAATACTAATACAGGTTTGCCAGGCTTTGGTGTTGTCACTATTTTTTATTCTGGTCATTTAATTTCGAAGCAAGGATTGCTACAGGAGAGCCGGGTCTCCCAGTTTCCATTAAGTCATTCATAGTTACAGCCCTATTCATTTGGTTGCCCTCAGCTCTGTTACTTTTTGAGCTCAGTTGTTTACTGCCTTAGCTACACTTGTGCTCTCTTAAATACCCAAGAGACAATATTCCCACACTCTCCTATAAATATGCAATCTTTGGTGCCCGCTTGATATGTGCTAGGGCTCTTACCCATTCCTTTCCTGCAGTTGATCTTACATCCTGTTTCATTATGGCAAGGCTTCATCTGACATGCCATAATATCACGTATATAGAATATCATGTATACCCATTGTAGCAAAAAAAAATATATATATATATATATATATAAACAAAATTATATTTTATGAACTCACTGATATACAGTGAGAAGAGCCTGTAATTTGGTCTTGACTAATTGGAACAATCTCAGTTCTCATTCCCTCGACTCTTTGGTCCCATCTACATATCCAGAGGGAATTTTTTTTTTTTCTTAGATGTCTACTTTACCTATAGGGGTAAATTAAACAGGTGAGGTAAGGCTCTCACTATGATAGTTATCCCAATAAAGACTTGCCTGATTCCTGCTAATTCATAATCTCAGAGTTTGATATGCTTGTATATTATAGGTAGAACAATTTTGGGGAAGTACTCCATACCCTTGTCTTTCATAAATACTTGTTCAAGGTCTTATAGAAGCAAACATGTAAATTCTGCATTTAACTCTCAACCTTTGTTTATTAAGTCACATCAAATTTGTGCACAACCAAGGGCAGCTAATATATTGTCACAATTCTGCCACTTCATTCATTCATTTATTCATCCATTCATCATTAAACATTCAACACATATTAATTGTATATCTAACTCCTGGTGACCACTAATCTGGTTTTTTAAATTTATTTCTAAGCTTTGTCTTTTCAAAAGTCTTATATAAATAAAATCATATAGTATGTAAGCTTTTTAAAAATTTGGCATAATTCCCTGGGGATTCATCAAAGTTGTATGTATCACTAATTCATTCCTTTTCATTGCTAAGTAGTGTTCCATGGTATGGATATACTGGAATTTGTTCAACCATTCATTCATTGAAAGACATCTGGGTTGTTTTCAGTTTTTACCTATTACCCATAAAGGTGTTATGAACATTCATGTGCAGGTTTTCATAAAGTTTCACTTAAGTGTAAATGTAAATTTTTATTTCTCTGGGGTAAATACCCAAAAGTGCAATTGCTGGGTCATATGATAATTGCATGTTTAGCTTTTATAATAAACTGCCAAACTGTTTTCCAGGGTGGCTGTACCATTTTACATGCCCACCAACAATGTATGATGTATCTAGTTTCTCTGCATTCTTGCCAGCATTTATATTTTTTATTTTGGCCATTTTTTTTCTGTTCCTCAAATAGTCTATTTATTTGGAATTAGTTTTTCGTATGATAAATCTTCATTTCCATTTTTAACTATTCTTAGCAAATCTTTAAGAAAATGAAACAGGAGGGTATATATGCAAATTAGACTAAAAGTATAAAAAAATTCTGTATTCATCTTGAGTGTAAAACTAACTTGCAAAACATGAATAATATAAGCATGAGACATAGAGGGTAATTGATAGTGATAAATGTGAAATTTCATAAAGTTTAGCGATTTATGCCCAATGGAAATGCCTTTTATTTTAGAATGAATAGCTCCTGAAGTTTTGATTTGCATTTCCCTGATGATTAGTGATGTTGATCATCTTTTTATGTATTTGTTGGCCATCTGTATAACTTCTTTGGAAAAATGTCTATTCAGATCCTCTGCCTGTCTTTCAATAGGATTGTTTTTTGTTTGTTTTTGCTATTGAGTTTGAGTTCTTTATGTATTTTGGATATATTTTATCCCATTCATTGGTTGTATTTTCATTTTGTTGATGGGTTTTTTTTTTATTCTGTGCAGAAGCTCTTTAGTTTGATGTAGTCTCACTTATTGATTTTAAGCTTTACTGCTTTTGTTTTTGGTGTCAGATCCAAAAAAAATCATCACCAAGACCCATGTCAAAGAGCTTACTGCCCATATTTATTTCTAGAAATTTTATGGTTTCAGGTTTTACATTCAAGTCTTTCATCCATTTTGAGTTAATTTTTGTGTATAAGATAGTGGTCCAGTTCCATTCTTTTGCATGTGGCTTTCCAGTTTTCTCAGCACCATTTATTAAAAAGACTATCTTTTCCCCACTGTATATTCTTGGTTTCTTTGTCATAAATTAATTGACCATATAGGAATGGGTTTATTTCTGGGCTCTCCTATTCTATTCT
Organism: Pteropus medius; assembly: GCF_902729225.1. Taxonomy (NCBI): domain Eukaryota; kingdom Metazoa; phylum Chordata; class Mammalia; order Chiroptera; family Pteropodidae; genus Pteropus; species Pteropus medius. The sequence goes on along the minus strand of NW_024344371.1, from coordinate 1,488,273 downwards.
ATTCTATTCTATTCTATTCTATTCTATTCTATTCTATTCTATTCTATTCTATTGATTTGCCCGTTTTATGCCAATACCATACTGCTTTGATCACTGTAGCTTCGTAACATAATTTGAAATTTGTGGGCCTCTAGATGTGTGCGAAACCTAAAGGCTGCTTTAGGGTAAAGTGCCAGGGCCAGCAAATTAGGCCTCTTTGACAGAAAGACTGGAGGTGTGTCTCATTTGGCTGTGTCCCAGAAGTGTTAGCCTGCCAACGACTCTCTCTTCTGTAGTTAGTCCCATGAAACCCAGGAAGGAAAGTGCTTTGGCCATCAGAAACTGCAAACAGGAGGTGCTCCCTGAGTGACAGCCACAAAGACCAGTGCACCGGGCACATGTAAAAACTCTTTCATGGAGAAACTAGCACTCTAGGCTGAGGTAGAGGTCATGTTGGTTTTCAAAGCTAGAAGTTTTGAGGGCTTGTACCTCAGGTGCAGGTCTTAAAAGTTGGGGGGTGCCCAATGTGGGGTTCAAACCCTTTGCTCTTCAATGAACAGCTCTTGGTTTGAATAGCCTCCACACCGCCAGCGGCGTGAGGGAAGGGAGAGTGTGGGGGAGGGGTGGCGAGATTGCGTCCCAGCCTCTTCTTCTTGTTTGCATGTGGGCCTTCTCTCATCCGCCCAATCTGAAGGAGTCTAGGCGTCATCAGCTAGGTTTTGCTTTTTTTCAGAGGAAGTTGTCCCATGCGTACCTGTAGATTTGGTGTGCAGATCTGATGTGAGGAGGTGAGCCTAGAATACTCTTACATCGCTGTCTCGAACCAGGATCCCCCTTGGCATGTTGACTTTTAGCCCCTAGCTTCATCTGCGCATGGATGCAAGAGAGCTGTATCGCTCCAGGCCTTACTTCTGAACACAGCTGTGTAAGAAGCACAAAAGCAGGCTTCTCTCCTCATGCAAATTGTTTAAGGGTGGTTAATAAACATTTTTGATGGTGACATGATTCAGAATAAAGAAGTTCAGATGCATTGGATCCCAAAAGGGTCGCGTTGGGGTGGAACACTGAGACTCTGATTTTGAGATAATTGACTGAGTTTGCTCTTGTGTTGAATGAGTGCCTGGTCCTTGCTTTCCGGCAGCGCTTGCACCAGCGGGCCTGCCTCTCCCTGTGGTCTGCAGAAAGAGCGAGAGGGTGGCAGAACATGTGGTTAATGGAGGAGATGGGGCACTCCGGTTTCACCTATTCCTTTGAAGCTGAATTTTAAAAGGGAAGTTAAATTAATTAAATGCAATAAGACTTTGCTATTTTCCTTATAAATCAGGTATTTACTCTTCTAACACTCACTGGGCACTAAACGTTTACCACTTGGCTATTCACGTGTGCATGAAAGGCAGTTTGCGTGTTGGTTCTAAGTGATTGTGGAATCAGACAGACTTGTGTTCAGATCTAGTACCACTCATTACTTGCTATAATTAAGTTAGTAATTGACTAGCCAGGTACCTTTTTGAGCTTTAGTGTACTTGGTTATAAAATGGGGCTAACGTCTTCCTCATAGTGCCTGAGTGAGGATTAAGTAGCTCATATACAACACTGGTAGTACACCACCAGGCATGTACTCAGTACTCAGTAAACAGTAGCTTTTTTTAGTAGTTCATGTGCTGTCTCCTACCTAAACTGTTCCTTGAGGGTATGGTCTCTTGTCGTTAATCTTTGTATCCTAAGGCATGGAGCCTTGAACATAGTACACAGCAATTAATTGTTACTTGATTATCTAAGATTATGCTGACATAGCTTAAGGAAAAATATGGGCAATTATCCATTTAACCTGGAAAATTCAGTCTCCCAAATGAAATTTTTGTTGTGGTCTAATTTGGTTATCTGCACTAGTTAACCCTTAATAATGGTCACATCTATCATTTTTGAAGACTGGTCTTGGGGCTTTTGTCCCTTATCCCATACAAATGAATGTATTTGTTTTAATTCAGTAACCTAGAATCTGGGTTTTCATCTTTTGCTTACACAGGCCTGGGGAGTGAGCGTGGATAAGAACCAGATTTCCCTTAAGGGGGCAGAGTTCTCCAAGTTGACTGCCGCATTTACTGAATTGCATGGATAGCTTTCCAGCTCTTCACCTCGCTCTGTCATTGTGGGCCGACCTAGGCTGGCTGGAATGTATTAATGAGGTGCTCAAAAGTCAGTCTATCACTTTGACAGTCACACACATCCACAAAACAGGCAACATGTAGAAAAACACATCTGAATGACGGGCTGCATTTTTCACTTTCCAGCCGGCCATTTTTTTTTGCATGTCACATAGAAAAGGGTGTCTCGGGATTTGCAAAGCGACAATCAGTGCTGTCGCTGATAATGCCCAGCCCTCAGGGGAGTGGTAGGGGAGGTGAGTGGCAGAAAGAAGGCCTTGGGAGTCCCTCGGCCTCTTCTGCCTGCCACTCCCAGCAGCAATGTGGCATCAGCCACCCAGACCCAGCGAGGCCTAATGGTCGCATGCTGACTTAAAACACAGTCCCAGAAAAGGCATTAACATTCTGAGCTCAGCTGTGTCATCCCGGTTACCATAGCAATGCCGTGAAATATATTTTGTGTCCAATGGTTATTTCTCCACACTAATGAAATGGACATTTTTCTTCAGTGAATTGAATCAAAACTAATTGAGTAGTAATCAGCACAGACCCTGAAGTTCAGGGAGATGTAGTCTGACTAGTGCTTTGTAGAAATGCAGAAACCATTAACTATCTTCAAATGAGATTTTTTTTAATTAGTGGAATCTTAGCAACCTATTACAGGAGGGTGTGAGTGTTATCGCACAAAAAGCTCCTCATTTGTTTAGTACTGGGAGGGGAAATTTATTTTCAATTAATTCAAGTGCTGATAGGGTTCTATGATTTGTTGAGCCCCTTGCCCCAACAGATATCCCAGACCGATGTGCGCTCTCAGATAGACTTTTAAAAATAGATGTATAATTCATAATTTGGATTTTCAGATGTTTTCAGAAAGGAATGTTTTTTTTTGCTGAGACCAACTGTTCCTGAAACCCACTGGGCAGTGGAGATGAAAAAGTGATTTTTTGTGTGTTTTGCTTTTGCTATATCTTAGAGCTAAATCTGTTCAACTTCAAATATCACTGTGATGGAAGAAGCTGCACAGAGAGATGGATACCTGCTATAGGGCCATGATCTTTGTCCTCGGATATATCTACAAATGCTTCTTTGATTAATCTAATAGTTCTTTTTGCTTCAGTTTGGATTGTGAGTTTAAATAGAAATATGGGCACAAACTAATACCCTGTCTATGTGTTCATACTGCCCTCTAAGAACCTAATATTGTATATTATCATAAGCAGATCTTTATCTCCTTTGGTGTGGGCCTAACTCACAGCAAAGAGGTTTTGAGCAAATGAGAGCTCCTTCACTGTGACAGACTAGAACAGTTCTATATTTCTAAAATAGCTGGCTTGTTAGGTGTGGTCCATCAGTGGTCTGGTAATGGCTACGTTTGCTTTTAATTTCAGATGTCCTGATTCTCTTCATCTGTAGAGTCCACTGAGATGTGTCTGTGTCCCCTTTGCCTTCTGAGCATTCTCAGTGTCGCTTGGCTCTGGGGAACAGGAGCCTCTGTTAAGATGATCGGCAGAGTGGCAAGTTCCTGAGGTTGGCATGAACAACCCCAGTAAGGCTATCTTCTTGAAGTTGGTATCAGAGCCGGGTTAAGGCAGGTGGGGTTTGAGGAAATGCACCCCAACATTTGGCAAATGGATAAACAGATGAGTCATTTTGGGGGGACTTGGAGTCTAATGCTTCCAACCAGCACTATATTTCACATTAAAATTTGATCGTGCCATAATTTTTAAGAACAGCCAGATCTAATGGTGTATGTTAGGATTTCCTTGAGGTGAGATAAAGCTGCCTGGAGCCAGTCTCTCAGCTGCTTGGCAGGAGAAGACGGGGAGGAAGAAGCAGCCAAGGAAAGGGAACAGGGACTCATCTCCTCCATACACACCTTCCCTTTTTTATGGCGCATGCATCTAAAGTGGGAGAAGATGCTCTTAGGTCACCATAGCAACTTCATTGCATTACAGTGGGATTAGGGGTTTGAAAGGCAGGAAATGCCAAGTTTGGAGGAGTTAGGGGCAATAGAATGAGGATGGGCTTTCGTTAGAAATAAACACAATAAGATGCCAGGGCAATAGAGGAGAGTGGATTTATGGTTTATGACATTCCTAAAATATCTTTATTTAATAATGAAAACTTCATTATCTGGGCCTGGGTTGAAGTGTTGCTGTGGGCCCTTTGAGGATCCCAGCAAAGATCTTTCATTTTGACAGAAGTTCTAAATTACAACATTAGTGTTCTAACCGAGAGGCTGTTATTGCCTATTTGGTTCGTCCAGGGAAATGAGACACACGTTGCTGGAGAGTGGGTTATTGAAATCTAATAGCTTGGAATATTAAAAATGGGGGCTGGGTTGGGGGGAGGTCTCTTCCTCTCTCTCTCTCTCTCTGTCTCCCCATGAGCTAGGGATAAATTAAGTGATAAACTTGGAATGTTTACCGATGTTTCATTATTTTTCAAGGGAAAAAAAGTAATTCATCTTTATTATGGCCAAAGCTATGATTACTTTTCACGTCATTAAGAAACCAGCGTAATGAGACCCCTAAAACTAATTTTCAGGCAACTATATGAACCTGTTATGCCTTTATTTTCATCCCAGGTACTCATGCCTCCTTTTCGGCCATACAGCCTGACCTCCAAAAAAGTGTTTGGTCTTCAGATGTTTCAAAGACAGTTAGGTCTAACTGGCTCCTGGTGTTTGACTAATGGTCAGAACGGATAGCTCTCCAGATCACAGTTCAATTTCTGCTCCTTCTGGCGGGGCTTAAAAATGGCTTCGCTGGGCCGGTGGAACCAGAAGAGGGCCTGGGAGACGAGCCAAGGGCTCTTCGCTCTTCTTCCCTTTGCTCTCTCCTTTCTCCTCATTACACCGATACAAGCACATTCACCTTCATTTTCTGACAGCTGTTTAAAAAGCCAGTCTCAGAAAAGGGAAGAGACAGTTGCCTACATAATATAATGATAAAAGAATGAGCTTACTGTGTGCTAGGCACTTTGTTAAGTGCTTCAAAGTATTATCTCATTTAACTTTACACCTACCTTACGAAGTGTTAAGTCATAATTCAACTCGTAGTTGAGGAAGCTGGGATCAGATTGATTAAGTAACTGAGCCAAGACCACACAGTTAATACCTTGCAGCCTTGAGCCTTGAACTCAAGTCTTCTACTCAAAAGCCCAGACTTGCTGCTGTTAACTGCTATACTATATTGCCTCCCATACGTGGCAGTGCTAAAAGTTTTCTCCTACCAAATTACCCTCACTCCATCAAAGCTTTCCTTAAGATGAAACCATTAACAATCACTTTTTTTGCTTTAAGAAAGAGGTTGAATATTCTTTTGTCAAATAGAAATGTATTTCCTGGGATAGAGACATAACATTGAAAATGTCTTTTTAAGCTAGGGTACTAGACAGGGCCATATCTTTACATGTGAGCTGTTATGATTATCTGGAAGGGGGTTTACCAAGCAGCATGTAAGTACAGAAAACTTAATTAGCAGATAGCAGGGTCTTGAGGGATTGCAAAGTGGGTCAGGTCAGTTTTACTGGAAAAAGAGATCAAGGAAGGCCCTCAGCACTGGGCACACAGCTGGGAAGAGTGGGCCAGAGATAAGCACTGCAGAAACCATCCTAGGCGAGGAAAGAAATGGACATTAGGGGTGTGTGTGTGCGTGCGCATGTGTATGTACAAACGTACATGATGGGCATGGATTGTGGAAAGGAAGGAAGACGTAGACAGTAAGCAGAGAAAAGATGGTGGCCTCTGGCAGCAGAAAAAGGGTACACTGACAACAGAACTTTTCCTTTTTTATTCAGGGCAGGCCCTACGTGTCTAATCCAGTGGTTTCGAAACCTGGCTAAGGTTCAGAAAGAAGACAAGACTCTTCCCATGCACTACTCGGGACTCTGATTTAGTAAGTCTGTGGTAGGGCCCAGGCATTAATGCTTTTTAAACAGCTTTCTAGGTGACATCCTCTGAGTGCTCAGCCAGAAGGCCTGTGTAAACACTCCAACCACCCAGCCCTTCTGTTCCACACACCGTGCCCTCCCCTCCTCCCTATAAAACGGCACCTGTTTATCTCCTACTCACCCACAGCTCTTAGGCCAAGCATCCCCTCCCCAGGGCCGCCTTCCCTGACCTTGTCTGCATCAGACACCTTCGTTACGCACTTTAGAGAGCTGAGTCCTTTTCCTCAATGTGTAAGTATATACTCGGGGATGATACTCCATAAACATGAAGCAGGGACTGTGTTTGCTTCATGTAATGCCCATCCCTCCCCAGCACCTAGAACAAACTGGAACATGGCTGGTGATTAACCATGTAAATTGTATCCTTTGTCTTAGCCTGGGTTTCCTAGACAGTGGGAATGACTAAGGAATTGAACAGCTCTTTATTGGGGAGTATGTTCCAAGAGAAACAACAGTGAGGACAGAAGGAAGCCGAGGCAGTAAAGGAGAAAGGCAAACACAAGGGGAAGCACTGCTGAACTGGCCGCAGCTTTGTAACTAGTGCAGCTGGTGGCTTGGTTTATGGTAGGACTTCCGAAAGGCCTTACACATCCAAAGTACTGCTTTCGCCACGTCAGGCTTTTGCTCACTTTTTCATGTTACATCAACGCAAAAAAGCCTCCACCTATCAGCCAAGACCCTTCATCATTAGACTCACCCTCCCTAGTCAACTTGATTTTCAAAGAAGTCCTTCTTAATGGGACAGCTTCCTTTTTTCTCTCACGAACATGCTTTTGTTCATTTCAAGCTTCATGTCCTTTTTTATGCCACTTTCTATCTGGAATACAGCAAACTCTCTCTTCCTCTTCACCTATCCAAATCCTTTTAATTCCTCAAGATCCATGTCAAATTTCATATCCACTATAATTTTTTTCTGTTAGGTGTTGAATTGCATCCCTCCAAAAGATGTCGAAGTTCTAACCCCTGGTCCCTGTGAATGCGATCTTATTTGGAAGTAGAATCTTGGTTGATAATCAAGTTAGGAGGAAATAGTAGGGTGAACCCTGATCCAGTGTGACTGGTGTCCTCATAAAAAGGGGAAATTAGGAGACTGTCACGCACAGAAGGAGCATATCGTGTGAACATGAAGGCAGAGATCAGCGTGATGTATCTATAAGCCAAAGATTGTCAGTTGCCAGTAAACCACCAGAAGGGAGGAGAGAGGCATGGAACATTCTCTTTCACAGCCCTCAGGAAGAACTGACCCTGCCAACATCTTGATCTAGAACTAGTAGCTTCCATAACTGTGAAACAGTAAATTTCTATTATTTAAGCCACCCAGTTTGTGTTATTTTATTAGAGCAGCCCTAGCAAACAAATGCATTTTCTTAGAATTCTTTATCTCTAATTGCTCTTCTCATTTAACATTTCTAAGCTCACAACTTAGCATTTAAAGACATCTTTGCTTGCATTGTGACTCTTGCATTATGTACATTAGTCTTGTTTCCCAATTAGACTGCCAAATCTTAAAAAAAAAGAAAAAGACCATGGCTGATATTTGTCTGTTCCATGTTCTTAATATAGAACTAGCACATAGTAATTGCTCAGAAGGTTTCTCTTCCTCTGTCATATTGGGCCATGTAAGTAGGCCTGTCTGGTAATATGAAGTTCATTTTTGTCTTCAGTTGCAGTATGTGAGGCCAGTGGATAAATATTGCTTGAGAAATTATGTCCCAAGTAAGTAAAACAGCCATGTCCAAATGAGCTGTCGTCTTGGCTAACTACTTTAAGCAGGTTCAATCAGTACAGAGAGGCCAAGGATACAGGTGGGTAGGTACCTCATGACTTCTCAGATGAATACCTCAGGCTGAATGCAGTCTCCATTGGTGGCCATTTGAATCATTTTCAAGCCATCTGCAGGGCAATGCCAGATGTATTTCAAAGGGGCAGGAAAGGATGAGAAATGTGCTGACAATTCTTATCAGGTAGAGAGCACAAAGACCTGCCTTATGAATGAGGCGGATGGGTTGGGTTGGCCCAACACCTCTGGTCTCAGACCTGTGCTATTTATAATAAACATGCTGGATTCTAGCCAAATAAGAGGTACCTGCATTTTAACCCTGAAATTCTCTTGTCTCCAGATCCTAGAAAAGTCTCAGAGGGATTAATAATCTATTGGTAGACCTTCAAGACCTGATCTCTTACAGCTGTAGACCTGATACATCTTCCGAGAGATTTTACATCTGGAGACCTGGCCAAGGACTATGTGTCTATACCTCGGGATGGCCTCTTTTCTTGATGGCCGTATCAGTATCAGTAGGGCCAACTAAGAAGGTTGAAACCTGAAGCCAAGAAAAACCAATAATACAGTTTAAGAGTCTGTGTTCTGAAATGGATTTTTGTCGACTGCTCATGTGTTAGGCACTAGGCTTGTCATGAAAAATACCAGCTACTGTCACTTTGCTAACATCTTCCTAGGCTGGCTCAGACAACTGCCCATTTCTGATGACAGTGTCTGACTCAGTGGCTGACCTTGAAAACCAGGGCAACTGAACCATTGTTTCTATTCAAAGGTCTAAGTGAAATGCATCCTGATGACAGCCCAGAACAGCAGCTTCTGCAGAGTGGGAGCTGCTTCAGCCTCCTTTCAGCTCAGGCCCCGCCGTGCCCTACCTGTGCTCCTCAGAGCCTGCCACAAGGAAAATGTTTCCTTTGCTTGTTTTCAGTTATGTCTCCTGAGCTCTGGTTCTGCCTCCTGAAGACCATGTAATGTGAGATTCAAACTATCTGTAAAGCTTGGCTTTTGACCCTGGCCAACTCAGGACACTGGGCCCGGTGAACTTGTCCAGTCCGGGGCAGCTTGCTGGGAGAAGCACTAACCAGGCTGTTGCCAATGACAAGAAGAACAATACCCGTGAGAACTGGCAGCAGTGCCTAATATATGTGGTTTGTCACTGAAAAGGACACCTGACTGTAGCTGACACTGAGATGAGCACTGAGCTTCTTCAGAAGGGAAAGAGGTGCCAGCCACAAGGGAGGCATGATCTCAAATGTTGGGGTCTTCAGGAATGTGTAGTATGTAACTCCTTCTTGTCCAAAACCATTTGGACAAAATAAAACATACTAGGTTCTTTGTAGAGAATTGAACAATTTCTTTTCTTTTCTTTTCTTTTCTTTTCTTTTCTTTTCTTTTCTTTTCTTTTCTTTTCTTTTCTTTTCTTTTCTTTTCTTTTCTTTTCTTTTTCTTAAGAAGTCATCAAAAGGAGGAGAGTAGAAGTTGAAGGAAGAATTTTTCTAGCTTATGAGAATGGCTTAATCTTGAGTTATGCTTTCCAACTATGTGTTCATGCTTTTGCCACTGGTCTTTCCCCAGGAAGCCATATGGATAATGGTGGGGGATATAAGGAAATTGGGCACGAGAATAGGTCTTCCCTCTCAAGCCCAAATTAGAAGGACAGTCTTGTGACATCCTACCTCCCAGGATTCTCAGATTCCCCACAGGTCACTAATTTCCTTATAGACCAGGAAGTTGAAAGTTGATTGAGGCTAGACTCTCCACCCTTTCTTGGGAATAGGGACTCTTAATCACTAAATTGGGCTCTCAAAGCATTATAACACTGTGCAACTTGGTAAATTTTTGCAAATCCCTGGGCCCCAGAAAATCCTGGGGCCTTTTTTTGTTGTTGTTGGTGGGAGATGTTCTTATTTTACTTTCTTCTTTGAAAATGACGTCCATGTCTATTGAAGTAAAGAGTTGAAATGAGTCACTCTGACAAGTATAGTTAAAAGACTTCCACTATTTGGATGGATCTTGGCATAAATGACTTTATAAAGCTAAGAATCATGTATTTTTTTGTGGGAGTTACATTTGGGTGACACAGGGGCATACCTGAAAAGATGAATTTCTAAGAGCAAGTCTGGTAAGATAGGTTGGCTTTCAAGTTGAGTTCTTATCTCTCTTTTCAGATGGGATGCAAATTTGTTCAGCTGTTAATACTGCCCTGTTCCATGATAGTTAAGTGAAATGAGAATATAAAACCAGGGTTGGCACCTGAAGTAAGAGTGTCCTTAAAATTTGCGCTTGAGCACCTCTTTTGCTCAGTCCTGTTAAAAATACCCAATATGCCGTTTGCCACAGAGTAGATGATCAGTAATCAGAGTCCCACATTCTCCTTCAATCTTAGTTGACAAAATTGGTTAAACCGTTGACACCCTTTCCTCTATGCTCCACCCCAGACCCCATCGATGTTTCTCATTTTCCTTCTCTAGTTCTAAAAGTCTGATAGACAGCCAGAGTCACAGGTAGCATAAGTCCATGTGTAGATGGAGAGAGTGAGATTTTGGGTCTTTAGAAAGAGCCGGAGGAACTGCACAGTATAAAATGAAATCTAAAATGCTATCCATCTTGGGCCTCTGGCAGGATGAGGAGCCAGGTAGCAGATTTCAGCCATGGCCTCAGGGGCAACTGCAGTTTTAAAGGAAATGTTGAGAGTATGATTTAGGTCCTTAAGTTTTGGGTTAGGGAAGGTAGGTTTTTTAAGCATTCCTTTTTTGTTTCTATTAGAGTGAGCCTCTCTCCTGAAGTGACTCAGGAGAATCAGACTGCCTGTGTTTAAATCTTGCCACTCACCATGTGACCTTGAACATATTGTATGGCCTTTCTATGTCTCAATTTCCTCATCTGTAAGAGGGAGACAGTATGGTATTTATTTCACAGAGGATGTGAGAAATATGTATAAAGTACTAGCGCAGTATACATAGTAAGCTCTCAGTAGAGGTTGTTCAGTGACATTATTATTTCAGTGACTACGTGGAAGGGAAGAGCTATAACTCAGCTATAGAAATTATCTTGTATAGCAATCTATTGCTTTATGCACGCTTGTTATGGGTAGAGGGGTAATTTTGCTTCACAAAAGAATGTATTTTAAACAGCATACCCTCCACCACATTTAAAATATGACTCATTTCTCCAACCTAATTTACACCTTTTATTTAGAAACACACCTTTGTAAACAGTGCACACCTGCAATATATATTAACCATCCACTGCAGAAACCGAACTTGAGAAATAGGAAGACATTGAAGGAGCTCATATTAATGGAGTACCGAGCATGTGCTAGGGAAATATTTTATTGATTCTTCAAAAGAGTCATATAAGGGGTCTACTCTTGTGCCCCTTTTATAGATGAAGACATCAAAACTAAAAGATGTAAAATTTTCCAAGGTCAAAAAGCTGGTAGGTGGAAGAGCTGTGATTTGAAACTCTGTCTATGCTCATTTATTAGAACATGGAACTCTTGACAAGAGCAACGTTTATTCCTTTTCATAGTCCTTTCCTGTCTCCCCCTTGTAACCCACTTTCCATTAACCAATTCTGCTCTCCTTGAACTCCTACCCAAGGACCCTCCGTGTTTCTCAAAGAAGAAAAATGAGCCTCACTGGCTCAGGAACACATTCTTCTGGGGGATGGGAGACCAGCATGATGAACAGTAGGAAGCAAGGATACAGTGCTGTAATGCAGCTTAATTAAATTAGCTCAAGATAATGGTATATTCTGAAATGGGAACACATCCATTAATGCTGTTATTATTATCAAGGACATGAATGGCCCATTGAGGATTGATGAGAGAATAAACTGTCCATATGCTGTGGACCATAAGGAAACAATTGATAGGAAAAACCTCAACGAGGAACTGTGGGTAGGATTGATAATACATCCTCCACAATAAAACACACACACACACACACATAGTAAAGGGGATGTAATCTTGACATCTGGTTAATCAATGAACTGTGAAGGGACTGAGTCAGTAAAGTGAACAGGTTCCACATTAATATTATAATATGATATGTTTATAGGATGGGAACATTCAAAAGTGATTCTAGCAGCAATGTATAGGAACTATTTTAATTGAGTTCGTGTTCTGCAACAGAAGCACAGACTTCATCCATCACTTGAAGAAGGGGAGCATAGGCAGGGAAGATTTCAGCCGTGATTGCCCCTATAAGTGACCTTTGGTTTTTATTAGACATAACCTATACAATGCATTATTTAGCAATTGACTATTTAGCCAGGGATGATGTTTAGGCAGATACAAGCCTTGGCTGCCCTATACCCAAAGGATATTAAAATAAAATATGCATATCTTAATGCCTTCCTGAAGCCATAAGCCTGCTCTGGTTCACTGGGGATCCATCTCTGCCTGTATGATCTATGGTGTATGGACAGAGGAGAGCCAAATGCAGCCAATTATACCCATGGAGAAAATCCTGAGAAGAAGAGATGTAATACAGATTCAAGGAATGATTTGCTGCCGAAAAGAGCTCCATTAGTCCAGGACAGAGGTTAGAGGGAAAAGGTTCACAGCATAAGGATGCAGATACATGCCAGAGAATGTCATGAAGGGCTGCCAAGGGTGAAACAAGGGGGAACTTCCCACCTGGAAAATGTTCCTTTTGATGAAAATCTGTTCCAGGTGAAATCAAATGGCTTGCAAAATTGTACTGGGAGTCACAAACGTTTTGTGTGTTTGAGATGTGAAATTATTCAACGATCAGGCCTTATGTAAAGCCTGTGGATGGCTTATGAGTATTGATCTTTGGATCTTGATAGGTCCACTGGGTTTGCTCTCAGGCCCAAACATTTAAAATGAAGACATTCTCTCCAAGCATGTTCAAAGGAATGGAGCGGCACCCTCCTCCCAATAGCCACTACCCTCTGCTGTCAAGCTCTGACATCTTAGAAAATAACCCAACATCAGACTTCTCTGTTAGCCTCCTCCAGTGGCCTTAACTAGGTTGAGGGCCACTGCCCTGAGGGAATTTATTTCATATATCCAGGGAAGGGGAGGATTTCTTCTGTACATCCCAGGAAGAAGCAATATGGGGGAATATTTGTAGTCCTTCCATCACCCTTTCATTTGCACCTCCTTGTAGAAGAAGAATTTATCTGATTTTCAAGAGTGAGGCTTGCTTCCTTTCCCTCTCCTCTTTCCTCCTCCTTTCATTTTCCTTTTCTATTTCTAGTTATCCTGACTCCTTTCCAGCAGAGCACATTTCATTTGCCTTTATTCCCATGAGGTCAGTGCCCAAAGCCTTGATTATCCCTTGTCATTGATGCTTACAGTCTCTGGCTGCTCCATTTAGACTTTCTAGGTCCTCGGAGACCTCAATGCATCAAACGCGTACCTTTTTTCAGTACCTTCACTCTCTCCCTCTCTGATGGCTTCTCACACCCACTTTATTTACAGACTCAGCTGTACTTAATCATAAGACTGAAATAACAACAATCACCCTCCCTGGATTGTACGTTTCTTTCTCGTTACCTAATCACTCCCTTCCCTGTATTGAAGCTCGTAGAAAATTAATTCCCTTAAATGTGATCTCCTTTACTCTCAGTCCCCAGCTCAGGCCATTGCAATCAGCCTCTCTCTCCACTGCATGCAAACTGCTCTCTCAAGGTCATAAACAACCCCTTATCCTACTCCTTCAAGTCTTGCCTAAATTTGATTCTGTTGATCACATCCTTTTCCTCTTCCAAATTCTGTTCTTTAGCGTCTCTGACACGATGCTCTCCTGTTCTTTGTATTTCGCTGGACATTTCTACTTTTGGCCTCCCTTGCTGACTCTTCCCTACTGTCTCCTAAATGTTGGTGTTCCCAGGTTTCTGCCTTGGCCTTCTTTTTATGCAAGTCTCTGGTGAATTCAACTATGTATTACTTACATGCTAATAATATCTCATCATTGCCACCTTCTGGCCACAGGGACTCCTGTCTGGACCACTGAGGCAGTCTCTTAACTGTCTCCCTGCCTTTATTCTGTTCCCTCCAATCCATTCTTGTTCCTGCAGCTAGAGATAACTTTTTAAAATGCAGCACTGATCATGTCGGTCCAGTCCTTAAATTCCTCCATTCCATTGGTTCCCCATCGTGTTTGTGTACCAAACACATTTGCTGGCTAACCCTTGACTACCACTCATTGAGTTGTGTATTAATATGCCAGACAGTTTGGGGCCGCCTGTTCTGTGCCAGGCCCCATGTTGGTTTCTGGGAATACAACAATGATCTAGACAGACTCAATCTCTTGCTCACAGAGCTTATTTAGTTAGTGGTGGAGATAGTTAAATCAGTAATTATAGTAAAGTATGACAAATTCTAAGGTAGAAGTATAAATTTTCATGGGAGCAGACAGCAGAGAGTCTTTGCCTAGACTACAGAGTAGGGTAGGCTTTGCAGGGTAACAATACTTTAGCTGTAAAATAAAAAAGAAACTATTTCCACAAAATCGCCCATCATCCTTGCAAAGGGCAATGCTACTTCTTCAGTATCATATCACACCCTCTTCTCCTCACCCCTTGGCTTTCAACCCTGAGGAAATCCTGAGAGGTTCCTGAAGGGACCATGCTCTCTTACCATCTTCCAGCCTTTTTACTATGGTATATCCTTCTCACAAGTCAATGCAAACTCATCCTTTAAAATGCTTTTCATCAAAAGGCAGTACGCTTGGTAGTTAGTGCTGTCACCTCGCAGACCAGGATTCTGTTAGATTCTGCCCCTGAGTCGTGAGTCTTTGGCTGAACTCTTTAACTTTGCCGAGCCTCATTTTTTAACCTGCAAAATGAAGGTAATAACAATACTTACTTTGGGATTCGAAGGGACCCAATAAATGGTAATCCTCCTTCTCACCAGAGTTTTGAACAAATTGGAAAACATGACAAAATAATAAAGCAGATGAGGAACTGAATATCCCTTTTATGAGTGATTAAACTGGTACTAAAGAACATGACTACTGTATTTTATTCTAAGATGTACTTTATGTTCATATTTAATATCTTTGAATAGAAGGTACATTTCACAGTCAATGGCAATCTTACAATTGCTGCTGGTCCAGAGGCAGTCATAACATAGGTGTTAGTGCCTGCACACACATGAACTTGGGTTATTCTTGGTATCAAGACCTGGACACTGCAGCTCTTGATGTTTCTGTTAATAAACTATTAAAGATCATTTAAAGAAAAAAATATGAGTCCTGATTGTTGTCTAAAAACCTTCCATTGATACCTTCTAAAAGGTAAAGTGCCAATATCAGAATCTGTAGAATGGATGCATGCAGCTTGCAAGAAAATCACAGAGCAATATGAGTCAATGCTATATCTTGACAGCAAAGGGGAAAATTACATTGTAAATCAAAGATGCAGATAACTCTGAGTCAAAATGTGATTCAAAACACTCAGACTCTGAATGCAAATTTTTTAGAAATACGGTACCCAACTTATTTTCCATTTTCTACATACAACAGAATGACATCATAAACACAAAAATACTTATTTAATAAGTATTAAAAATTCAAAGTGATAGAAAGGATTGCATTACTTAATTGTCAGTGGTTTTCTTTCTTTGTGGTACATGAAATAATGGTCCTGCCTTCCAGTCGGTGGTGTCTTCCATGAGACGAAACACCGCATATCTGCAATTAAGCAGGCTTCCAAATGCTGAGTCATTGAATTAAGCCGACGTGTCCATGAAGATAGGAGCTGGCTGCTTTACAGTCTATAGAGGCAGAGAAGAATTATGTTTCCTGTGAAAAGCTTGTTCTCAAGAAAAGAGAAATGGAAGAAGGAGCTGGATCACACGTGTCTGATTCCTTCTTCCGAACCCACAGGTCAGATTAAGTCACTCTTTCTCCCTGAGGGGATGGAGACAGTTCAGGTGTGTGATCCACATGGAGTTGGCTCCACGTGGAAGGAAACATCAGAAATAGGAAGAAGTGTCTCCCAGTAGCTATCTCATAGAGTTGGTGTGAAAGAAAAATAAAATGGGTAATTTAAATATTGCGCAATTGTTTTCTAGTATTCAGTGTTGTTGATAAGAAGTTTGAAGTCTGATTTTCGTCATTTTATCAATGACCTATTTTATTTTGCTCCCCTATCCTTTCCGAAAGATTTTATTTTCCCTCTAGATTTAGTATTTTGAAATTTTAAGAAGATTTGTTTAGGTATGGGTCTTTGTTTTCATTTAAACTGCTTAGGATTTTGTTCACACTTAAATTTTGAAACTAATGTGTCTGTTCCTTTCTGGGAAATTATCTGATAATCCTCACTCTGTTTCTCAGCTCTAAATTTCTGGAACTCGTTTTAGTCAATGCCGGATCTCCTGGATTGAATGGCTACCTCTCTATTTTTTCCCATCTCTTCCTCCGCTCCCCTCAGTTTTCTGAGACTGTCCCATTCTTCAGTTTCCAATTATTTTCTTATTGTTTCTTTTTCATAAAATCTTGTCCTTGTTTTATAAATGTAATATTTTCCCGAATCTCTCTGGAAACTTTTGGCCAGGCTGAAGGAAGTCAAGATGTGAAGCAAAATGGGTTTGGTGCTGACAACCAATTCCACTGAGGTGGCCTTGAATGTTTGCACTGGTGGCGATGGTTTCTGGTATCACTACTTCCTGGGGCAAAACATCTCGTGGTGGCAGTTTTAAAAGTTACTGCTTTCTGACGCTTCACCTCTTTAAGGAAATTTGGGTAAGGGAGTCCCATCTACTTTCTGGGTACCATGCGTTTGTTGGTACCCGAGCATAGATTTACTGAGCAGCTACTGTGTGATGGATGATCCACACCCTCCCTTGCTTTGATCCAGCACCTGGATCATTGGGTGCATTCAATAATTGCTTGTTGAGTAAATGATTTTATTTAGATGAATTTCAGTGATTCTTTATTAAATACCCACTATCTGTGAGTCCGGCAGAATACAAAGGGCTGAGTGTTGTCAAAACAAGAACAAGAACAACAATATCAACAACAAAAAGTCACAACTAATGCCACTGTGGGATGTAGAATTTAGTAAAGGAATTTACTAAAATAAATTAGCACAAGGGACAAAACTGAAGAACCATACAAAGAGTGTCAGAATGCAGACTTTGGACTCTAAGCTATAACTAACTGCTCAGAAGTTGATGTTGCTGGATATGAGTTTTTGTGGCAGGACTCCAGTGAGGAAGAGAGATTTGAAGGGACCATTTCTATCGGGGGCCACCAGCTGCAAAGCTGCAGAAAAGATGAGAATACGAGGACCTTGACCATCACAGTCACTCCCTTGTCATTGTCATTCACACAGTGCTATTTATATCACATGCCTTCCTTCCAGCCTATAGAGAAGAAGAGGCAAGTTCCAGAGCCTTAGGTATGCTTTGCCACTTCCTGGTTGGATCCAGTACTAAAATGAGTGGTTATCATATGACCAGCAGTCTTCTGACCTGTGGCAGCTGTTGCTTTGTGGGAATGTGGCCATTCTTTCTTCCTCCTGTTCTGTGTTCATTTCCCAGGATGCATAAGAACCCATGGATTGCCACCTCTTCATTTTGTATTCCTATGATGTCCCGTTATTTTTCCCTCTTTGTTTTCCTTTTCTATGTAATGGCAGGTGGCAGTCACTTGGATAGGACTCAAACCACTGCTATTTCTCTTTCTGCATAGATTCCTTATATATTCCCACCAAAAGCTATTAAATGTTGCTGTTGACATTTTCTTGTTGGCCACATGACAATAACAACATTCGGATCTCTAGCCAAACACCTGCTCAGGAAATATGTTACCGAGGAACTTGAAGTCTTCCTTCTCTCTCCCACACCTCTAGGCAATGTTGCCTTCCTCTACAGCATGGCTTTAAAGCTTATGCTTCTTAGCCTGGAACTCACAGCCTTCATGGTCAGATCCATGTCTACTTTGCCAACATACTTCTTCCCTATGTACTCTCACATTTGAACATGGATATATTGAACAGGTCACAGGGCTAGGTAAGGCTCTCATTAGGACCAGAACCCAGGTCTCTGATTCCTAGTACCGTGCGAGTGTCTTTTCACCGTGCAGCCTGCCTTCAGTCTTCCTCTGCAGCTAATGGGGATCCTGTGGGATGTATTGACTCTTCCTTATGAGATCCTATAGTATGTATTGACTGTCCCTCTCAAATGAAATTTTTTTGGGGGGGTAATTTTATTTTCTTTTTTCAATGACCATACAATAAAATTGACTTTTTTCTTTTAGTGTACCATGAATTTTTAACATATGTGTAGATTTGTATAACTACCGTCATAAACAAGATACAAAGGAGTTCTGTTACTCCCCTAAGAAATCCTTTGTGATGTTCCTTTCTTTAAATTGAGACTTAATTGACATATAACATTGTGTGAGTTTAAGGTATACAACATGATGATTTCATACATGTATTTATTGTAATATAGTTACCATCATAGAATTAGCTATTCTCTCCTTTGGGTCATATAATTTCTTCTTCTTCTTTTTTTTTTCTGGTGAGAATATTTAAGATCTATTCTCTTAGCAACTTTCAAGTATATAATGCACTGTTGTTAACCATGATCACATGCTGTATATTAGATGTCCAGAACTTATTCATCTTCTAAGTACAAATTTGTACCCTTTGACCAACATTTCCCCAATTCCCCCGCCCTCTAGCCCCTACTAACACCATTCTACCCTGTTTCTATAAGTTCAGCTCTTTTAAATTCTCAAATGGCATTTAATCAAGTAGTGCCCTGTATTCTTGGTTAACTCTGTCCAGAACTGATATTCAGCTAGTATGTTCTGGAGTTAAAATATTAAAAGACTTCTACAGTGATGAGTAAATAACTGTTACTCTGAATCCATAAGTAGAATGAACACTGGGGCAGGAAGCCGCCCACAGCATTTTCTGCTTAGATTCAGCCAGGACTTCCTCTTGGCACTTCCATACCTAACTGGAACTTCATAGACGGAGTTTCTCCCTTCCGCCTTTATATTCTCTAATATCATCCGACATAGGACAAGGAACCTTGTCGACATTTAGTATAACTTCATTGAGTGAATGTGTAAATGGATGCATTTCTCCGATAGGCATCATAGCTGCAAAATACACTAGGGGCTTCTTATTCTTTGTGTCAAGAGGCTTCAGGGATCTTATGAGCCTCTTGAAATTATAAGCAAAGATTCTGTATATGTGAGATTGTTTTGAAAGGGAGAGTTTATAGCTTTTTCTCACCCCAAGATTTTCAAGCAAGCCTTATTCGTCTACCTTTAAGGATCCCTTAAATGTAGGCCTTAGGAATTTTAAAGGAGGCTTTGTGATATTTAGTGTCTCGATGTCTGACCAAGTCTGGAAGAACGTAAAAGTGGCTGCCTAGGAATGAGTAGATGGCTGACCAGTGTTATTCTATTTTAGAGTAAAGGACTTTAATACTTTGCTTTCTTACTGGTTAGATCCAGCCACGTCCTGTTTTGGCCTGGACTTTACTGATGTGGAATCCTCTTTGTCACTGCTGTCCCTTGTCAGCTTGGCAGTCTACCAACTCATGCTCATTCCTGCTCTCGCTGTGTCCTTATGGTTGGTGTCACCATACATTTTCACATAGGCTGTCTGCACTTGCTGCTTCAATAATCTTTTTTGGCAATCAACAGAAAGCTCCCCAAACACATACCTGAGACCTTTCCTTCAGAATTATACTCAGAGGGGGCCCTGCACAGAAAAAGATGAGCCATGTTAATGACATCTTGGGTTGAAACCATACTTGAGATTATCTTTTCAACCAAAGGCATAGAATTCTAAAATTAGGCTATCCTCTATCCATGCTTCTTTTACTAAGCTAGGGTATTGTAGAAGAACGTATTCAAAGTGGGAGTGGGTATGGGGTCTTCAATTGTGAATCATTTCATTAAGCTGATGTAATTTATAGGGCTTTTTACATGGGAACTAGCTCCTTCAGCATTACAACATCATGACCTGCATTATGCTACCCTTTCAAAGCAGCAGGCAGAAGTTTACTTTCGGAGCAACTAAAACCGGTATCAGCACCGCAAGCACTTTAGGAGCTGAAATAATCGCAGCTTTCTTCTTATAACAATACCTATAACTGGCTAGACTCCGCGCTGTCTTTTTATTTCACTATTCGTGGGAGAGGTAGATGGAAATAAAGAGAGAAAAGAGAGAGGCAGGAATTGTAGTCAAAGCTCTCTGCAGGAGGCAGCCTGTAGATGGAACCTCCTTCCTTTTCTTCCAAGAGGATGATGTTGGGATCATAAATTACCAACCCTGGGAAATCAGCTTGTCCCTTTAAAGCTATTAAAAGGGACCAAGATGAGCTGGATTCCCAAATGAGCTTTGAGGATTACGGTGCCAGGTGGAAGGTGGCTGCTCAAGGGGGGAAGAGAAATTGCCTTCTCATATATCATTTTGGAGCTGTCCAGCGTTAATCCTCAGACTGATTTAAGCAGGAGGAATTTGAGATAGTAATGGCCAATTGGCTATTGCTTCTTCCTGATAACAGCCAGTGCTCTCAACAATAGCCACTTATCCCCAGGTATGGGGAATGTGAAAGGTGGGAGCCTCAGACAGGGGTGTGATGATAAAGGAGTGAAATGCATGGGCATCCGGAGCGGGTGAAACAGGTTTGAGGAAGGCAAGTACCATCTCAGAGCCCAAACAGAGCTTCCTTTCTGCGACTAAATCCTGGAAAGAAACATCAGGCTTGCTCATGTTTAGCAGAGAAACATAGTTTCAGGGCAGATGCCACTTTTAAAAGCAGGAGCTACTTTTCTCCTAGGATTAAGGAGAAGATTCATGAGGTCAACGGTGTGGGCTGTGCAGGCTACTCAGAGGCTGTCCTGGAAGCATCAATCAAGCTCGGGGCCAGCAGTGCAGTCATGACTCTTGGCAAATGTCTATTTTAGGCTGACCCCATCCTCACTTGCTGGAGGCAGGAGCTATTTTTCAATGTGTTGGGGAATGTATTAAACTACTAGATGGCAATTTTTTAAAGTTAACTTTTTTATTTAAATGTGTCCTTGGGATATGAGCTCTGAGAGAATCTTGGGATGGTTTTCTGACAGGTGGAAGCCATAACACAGGCTTTCAGTTGGCTCTCCCCTCACCCCTGCCTGACTGGCCTCATCCTCCGAGGTCTCTCCACATCAGTGCCTCCTCCACACAGCTATTTGTCTGTACTTTCTAAAATAGCGTAATAATGAAGTGCCTTTACTTAAAAACCTCCAGAGTGTCTCAGTTTCTACCACTGATACAGTCCTAATGCCTTAGCATGGCCATCACCTTATTTATAAGTCAGTTCCAACTTCATTGTTCAGCCTTACCTCCTATCACTTTTCTCCCTACAGATTCTGCTCCAGCCATGAGAAACCACCTGTTTTTCTGTGCGTGGGTTCTTCTCTTTCATACCTTTGTTCATGCTGGTCCCTCTAACAAGAATCCTACCTCCTCTACCTTTTCTCCAGCAGGCGGATTCCCAAGAATCAGTTCCAATGGTATCTCATTGGAAAAGGTCTCCTCTGGTACCACCCACCCCTTCCCCATTCAGATTTCATTGTTTCCTCTATTGTTCTCCCAATGCATTTTTAATGGATTTCTGCTAGAACACTTACCCATACCATACAAATTATATTGTACTTTTTTGTTTACACATCCGTCTTCTCCACCAAACTAGAAGACTATTCTCACTCCTTTTCCAGCTTTAGCACCTAGCATCGTACCTAACAGAGAGGTACTCAGTAAGTACTTATTAGGAGAGAAATTAACGAAATCTTGAATGAATGTGGAAAGTGGGGCACAGACACAGAGGTTTCGACCTTTTAGATAGAAAAGACCTATAGAAAGTCACTCAGTTCTGTGCTCCACCGTTTCCTACTCCAGCCCTCTGCAGGCAATTTGCACCTCAACCATTCTTTACTTTTCTGTTCCAGGATGTCTTGTTGCCCTCAATTGCTTTAGTCTGACATTGACCCGGCATGACAAGAAGATCAACTCCTAATCTGCAAGAGCCCCAGTTTTCCTGGGACTTTGAAAGCTCCTGACAGAACTGGAGGAGTGGAAACTGTCAGCCCTCACTTGTCAGCTCCTTGAGCAGCCATCTAAGGCTTAATTTGCACCTTGAAATACCCTGGGGCCATTGGAGCTCTGATTGCGGGTTTAAGCACCTTCAATAGTTTCTCTTAGGAGATAAGTAGGTTAGACTGGTGGAAGGGAGGGAATATTACCATTTTCTTCCTGCAACTCTAAAGCGCAGTGATGGGGTAGGGGGGTGGAAACAGAATCATAGGCAGGAAAACAAAATGAGGAATGAATAGATGGGCTTTAAGCTTCACATCTACTTGGAGTACTAATGGGGAAATCAAGTGGAGAAACATTTAAAAAACACAAAGATGAGTCAGTGTAAACAGCGCCATTCAAAAGACAGCAGAACATCCACACATGGAGAGGCTATGAGTGCTAAGCTTGACTTGAGCGATAATAAAGGAGGCAGTTAAAGAACAGAGATCTCCCCCGTCTGCTGGGCTCCTATCGCTTAATCAAAAGTGACTCCAACTACTGCAGCTGCAAAAAAATGTTCCCAACCTTCCATTAATTTCCATACAATAACCCTCTAATGGGGGAGCTGTTCAGGGGAGGAGGGCAATCAATCTGGCCTAATGACACACCCGAGACCTGGGGAAAATGCAAACTTGGAGCAATTTCATGGCAGGTGCAACCTTGGAAAGCATTACCATTTTTCTAAGTTAATTTGTTCCCTCGATATGCTTGAAATCTATATTTGTACTTTAAACGTATAAAATGCAAGATGATTAAAAAATATAACCGGATTTTTGTAAACCTTTCAGCAGCAGCAGATGATGTATTAGCCATCTCCATCCTTCGTCTCCCCTGTGATCGGGGACCGCTTTGCCTTCTTTTATCCTTTGCTGTCATTTGAGAGACTGTTGAGTCTTTGTTTTGTTTACTATTTTTAGGTTCTCCTTTGGCTGAAGGCTGGAAGCCTTTGATGCCTTGGGCAGACTCAACCTGAGAAATTGCAGTCAGAAAGGCTGACTCTCTGGGTGGGGTCCCAGACCTGAGGAGGAGGAGCAAGGGAACCCCAGCCAGGATTGGTTAGAGGTGTGATGTCTTCTTTCTGTTTCCAGCTCCTCCCCTCTGCCTGGCTTTCCCTCCCACACCACTGGGTGAGGTAAATATTAAGGAAATGAAATCAAGACCTGCCACTTGGCCTTCATTCAGTCCTATGATTTCTCCATGTTACTAGGTCTCTTCTGGTCTTGAAGCTGGTCTGGCCTTGCAGCTAGAAGTTAGCCCCCAGAGGTACACTGATGCTCCTCCTAGATGAACTTGGCAATTTCCTTTCTTCTTCGAACTTGTCTTGGGAAATAAAAGGAAAAGTACTCTGCTCCACTGAAATGTACTACCCCCCGCCTCCTACCTTCTCTCTTTTAAAAATGCCACTTGGAATAAAGTGATAATGTGCAGATTTCTGATCTCCAGTCTGCCATCTTGCCAGAAGTCAAGTAGACTAGCTTTGTCTATGAAACATACAGCTTACTTCCTTTCATCCCCTCTGCCTTAGTCTAGGGGAACCCCACTCTGAAAAAAAAAACCCTTTTTAATGTTTTGGAGATTCTTCTCATGCCACCAGTCACTTCTCCCATTCTGAGAGAAGTGCATCAAGGAGCCCCGATCATTCTCACTGACGGGGATTCCAATATGCAGAACCTCACAAGTTCTTTCGGCCTTTGAAAATAAATTGACATTTCATTCCTTTTAACGTTAGAGGTTTCTAGATTAATCCCAAAACTCTTGGGGAATACATTTGCCATCACATTCCAGGATTCGAAGATGTTATACCCAGGGATCCAGCTGCAAAGCTCACGATGGTGCTTAGAGTTCAAGGGTTTCATCGTGCTTAATTTAACCCTGTGGTTCCTGGTGTTCTCGATGAGTTGCCGCTGAAGAGAAGCACAGATCTTTCAGCATTGGATATTTGGAGATAGTTTCTTCTGAACATTCATTAATTATTTCTTTGGGGTTTTAATTTCTTGCTCAGAAAGCGGGAATGAACATTCGTGATATACTTAGGAAATACTCTCTTTACTATCCCTGGAGCAACATGAGAATGTCCCCTGCAAACCTCTAACTCCAGGGAGGGTAACTGACCAAGGGTCCCAACCGCTGGACTCTGGTCTCCTTCACTGCATTCATGCTAATAAGGCCACACCTCCCACCGATGGCACCCAGCCGGTGGCCGAGAGTGGCAGGGATATTAAAGCAGACCGAGTCCTGGGAGATACTGGAATCATTTAGGCTTGAGGGCTCCCTGATGGCCTTACTGAACCTTCCCGAGACTGCGAGGTGGTCTAGGTTTCTTCCTTCCTCTCTCTTTCCTTTGGAAGACTCAGATTGGCTATGGGGTCTGATGTCTGTCCAGTGTTCCTGGCTCCCTTCCTATTTTCTCTCGCAAAATTTCTTTACCATGTTTAATCTCACTCTGCTGTCTGCTGGACTAACACACATAGTCACAGGCAGTAGGCAAGTGTATCTCTGGGAGATGAGAATTTAATTGGTTAAAGTTCAGTTGGCCTCTAGGAGTTCAGGTAGAATTATTCATTTTGCATTTAAAGGTAAGACCTGAAATATAGAACAGGGCCTAAAGAACCTGTTGAACTCCTAGATTTTTCTCTTGGTTTTGGAACCTTTCATCTATGTGCAGAATTCGCTTTATTCTAGAAATGTGTTGCCTTTCAACTCCTCATCATGTGATCTGTGTATGGCACTCTAGGTAACAGGAGTTGACATTTATTGTTAAACCTGCCTCTTGAATCACTTGGAGGGAGACCATAAATGTCTCAGATGTGATTCCATATAGAGACTTAAAATGGCAATGTTATCTATATGTGCAATTATGATTCCCCTATTCCTTTCAAAAGATTACTTGACGAGTGCTGGAAAGAGGCTGCAATCTTCTTTGGTGAGGTGGGGTGAACAGTAAATTCCTACAAACACTGTAGGGTCGTGAAAACATTATCCTGGCCCAGCTTCTGGGACCAACTTTATTTATCAGGAATATTTCCCTAGATTAAGAGTTGAAATAACCTGGACAGATTTCAAGATTTGTAGTAGGTCTTCCATCTGGTACACTTGGATATGCATAAGTTTTAATGCTATCATTTAATCTTTTGCATACCACACATAACCCAACTTTGGTTTAAATCTCATAGGAAAAGCTCCAGTATTTTGCTAGCTCCACTATATAACTCTTTTAACATTCTACCATTTATGATAAATTGCATGAAAAAGAGGCATGTAGATAGACCTCCAATCTGTTTTTCTCTCATCTCTTTTCCTTGAAAAAAAAAATAGTCATATTTTGTTGAGATAGGTAGTATTTTATTTTGCAGCAGAAGTCAATATTTGACCAGAATATTCAATCAGAAAAGTTTTGTCTATTTATGACTTCTCCCATCCTTTTGGGCCAAATGCTTCTGACATAGTTTACTTCTTTATAAGATGAAGAATTGAAAAACAGTGTTCTTCTTGTTTTCTTATTATTCTAGAAGTATTACATGTTTGATTTCTAGGCTCTAAAATATTAGCAAAAAACCAGTTATTTGGCTCACTCTGAGTGAAAGCATAGCAGCTGCTTTTCTCTATGATTTATCTAGAGGGCAGGTTTGAGATACCACGCACTCATCTGTTCTTTCTTTCACAAATATTTGTTTAAATTTGTTTCAACTAATGTTTACTGAGCACCTGTCATAAGCTAAGTGCCAGGGATACTGGAATGAACAAAAATGAACAAAATTCCTACCCTCATGGAACTTATTCCTAGTGGGGGACACACAATGAACAAATAAATATAAATATACAATGAAGTAAAAACCAACATTTCTGATGGATTCCTGGGGGATGTTGGAAAAAGAGAGGCGTCAAGGATGAGTGTAGGAAATTTAGCTTAAGAAACTGGGTCCATGTAGAGAAAAGGAGAACCCTGAGGGAGAAGCAGGTTTGGCAGCAGGCAGATCAGGATGTGGATCGAGAGTTCTGTTTCGGACATGCTAAGTGTGAGAGGTAGGGATTTCATGGTGGAAATTGGATGTATACACCTGGAGTTTAGCATGTGGGTTGAGACTGATAATATGTATGTACGATGGCACCTAAGGCTTTGGGACTAGATGGGACAGTCAGAAGTGTGTTGATGGGATGATGGGCATTCTAAAACCTAAATTCTAGGGCTCTCCAACATTCTCGACTCAGGCAGAGGAAGCAGACTCATCGGAGGAGCCACTTACCGTGCGCCAGCACTAAGCAAAGTGCCGGGGCTACAAAGAAGAAAAAATATTAGCTTTAAATTCTTTGAGGGCAGGAAAGATTTTTATTTTCCTTGGATTCCCGGCTCTTAATGTCAAACATAGGACTTTGTTTAAAAACAACAAAAAACCTACACAGAGTTCAATGAACCAAGGATTCTGCTTAATCTAATTCCGTGCATATGAGATCCTATTAGAAAAAAATAATAAAAGTTATAATCCATTGAGAAAAGCAGACAGGTCAAGAAGCCATTAGCACACAGCATGATTGTTTCTCAAATGGGATTTTGTACAATATGTTTTGGGAATGTAAGAGAGGCACAGCTATTCCGACCAGGACTATCATCAGAGGAGGTGATGCTTCAGTGGAGAGGAGAATGGATGGGTTCTCACCAGCAGACAAGGCTGGGAAGGGCATTTGTCAAATTACTGAGGTCCAATGATTTTATATCGTTGTTTCCTGGGTGGAGTGAAATTCTCTGGTACAGACTCTCTATATTTCTCAACTTCGACCTCGTGCTTGGCTCATTTTCCACTACAACTATATTTGTCTCTTTTAAAAACTGATTTAAACAAACATTTATTTAGTGCCTACCTAATGCACTAAATTCCTACCTGCCTTCGAGAAGCTTTCCAACAATGAAATTATAAACAGATGTTAGCAGTCAACAAGAAGCCAAGCCAAGATAAAAATATTCTAAACAGAGGTATGAAGATGTGTTACCGTCATGCATGGGAATAAAGTCTTTGTTCTGACCAAGGATGAAGGAAGGCTGCAAAAAGAAAGTGACACCGAGCTGATAAGTGGAGTTTTATAGGATAAGAGAGCAAACATATTTCAAGGCGAGGAAACAGCATGAGCTGGCACAAAGGAAATACAATGTTTGATACAATGTTTAATGTGGGAGCAGCAGTGAGGTGTGACTGTCAATGTTTGGAGGGATGCGCCAGGGAGATTAGCTCAGATGCTGTTTGCAGTCAGGTCATGGAGGGGAAGTTGGACTTTCCTCTGCAGGGGAAATTGGACTTTACTCTGTAGGCAACAGGATACCCCTTCACAAAAGGAGAGAGAACTTTTGAGCAGCCCCTTAAATATCAAATCAAGAGGAGAAAATCCTGGGAAAGGCTGGAAAATTTTCTCATAAAGAGAAGGGTGCGAGCATCATATCGTACCCCTACTGGAAAGGAGTTTTATAAATCAGAATCATAACTTTTACAGTTCCATTAAGTCTTGTTTTTAGTCTATTAGTTTGAGGATGTTAGGCTTACACATTTAGCCATGTGACCCCAAAGACTCTCAGAGATATTCCCATATCTAAGGCAGAAAGGTAATCCCTTAGCCTGGCCATAGGACTTCTGAGAAATTTGGTGGATTGACAAAACACATTTATCTCTTCTCCTTACTTAAGCTTCCTGAAATAACCACAAAGAAACAAAAGAGCAAAATGATTGAGGAAAGTGATGACAGTGGACAGAATGTAAGTTCTATTTTTGTTCACTTATATTTCCCTAGAATCTGGCACACAGTAGGCAATTTTTGAATTGAAGAAAAAAGAGAGAAACTCTTTTGCAAAATGCAGAGCCAACGAAGGAGCGATAACTGAACATGGCAGAAAGGAGGTGATGACAAGCTATGGACCAGCAGAGAGCAAACGCTGATACTGGGAGAGATCATGCTCTTTCTTTACATCTGCTGCCTCTGTAGGCTGGGGTGTGTAATCCTGTTGCAGTTGTTAATCTTGTCGCAAGTTCACTCTTATCCAATTTTGTATGCTCTTTAGGTCTAGAAACAGGCATGCCGTGTCCTTGTGGATCTATCTGCTTTGCTCGGTTAGATATTGTCATACCTACCCAAGGAAAATCCATTAGTGCCTGTAAAAGCTTCACGTTCAGTCTCAGCCACAGAGAGTGAGGCCTTTCTGACTGGGGACCCTGCATCCTGCCCCATGGCCTTTGCTGACCATTTGCAGGAAACCACCCTCAGCTTCTGCTTCTGTGTCTTTGAATTAAAGCTAGTTGTTGATGATGGTCACTCAGAACAACATTTTTCCTTTTATTCCTCATTATTGCCCTTCAAAATCTTGACAATATGATTCTCCTGTGAGAGTTAAAATAGTAAAATTCATACATGATGCATGTGATTATTCATTTGTAGAAGAACCTGGAAAGACATTCTCTGTAAACGGGTAGCTGAGTGACATGGGGATAATAAGGAAGGGGGAGCTTTGGTGGGCTGGCCTGGGGGCAGTTGACTCTAGACGTTAGAGCCTGATGAAGTGAATCAGTTCCTTCCTGAAGAGACCATCACGTGGTGCTTAAGAGCTTGACCTCAGAAATACAGATCTGCATTCAAATCCCTGCCCGCCTCGGGTGACTTTGTGTAACCACTTACCCTCTGTGAGAATCAGTGTCTTCATCAATTAAATGAAGATCATTGATAGGCCTTCAAGGTCATGTGCTTATTAATGAAGTGATATCGGTAAAGTGTTTAGCCCAGTGTGTGGTACATTTAACAAGTGGGTTCACATGAAGCTGAAAAAAGGTAGACACCAAAGGACCAAAATTTGTCATTGTCCATCTCACACATCCATAGGATGAAGACATTGAATGTGAAGGAAGTGAGCGTTCAGGTCCCTGTGGAGGTGAACTCATAGGAGATAGGGGTAGTTGCTCAGGATGTCCTTTGGTGACCAGGAGCTGCCTTTCAAGGCTCCCCACTTCCCACTCTATATCTTCATCAGAACAACACTGTACTAAGTGATTTAGCGTCCAGATTTTCTGGTGCCTGAAAGAGGAAGCTCAAAACATTTGATTTCAGTATTCTGGTTATTTACCAAAGAGTACTTTCATTCTAAATGCATGAATAGCAATTTTGATTTATATGTTAGTCTCTTGTGAGTTAGATTACATGAGTCTCAATCTAATCTTGATCTGTCTGGAGGTGAACTCAACGAGTGAGACCTTCTGTGTAGAGTCATAATTCTTTCCACACGGTCTCCATTTCATTCCCCTCCTTTCCCTTGCCAGGGATAATCTCCTATATCTGCATGACATTGTAGATTTTCCCATCATTTACAGTGTCCTATTCTGTGGCCAGTCAGACTCTCTGTGTCTGGAGTCCTGCTTGGTACCATGTCTCCTATCGATATAGGGACAGCAGCTGTTTTTAGGGCTCCCTTAGCTCTGGGAGAATCAGTGATCCAAAGAAACACTCCAGATATGTCTGATGTCTGGATTTCTCAGAATACGAACCTATTTGGCTGGTGCCCTCGTACCTACTTGCCTTAAGGGGCCAATTTCTTCTGGAACTGAAGTAGTTTTCTTCATGATGGCGAGGACGTATGGCTCCTGCCTCTGGCCCTCCGAGGGGTTTCTCTCAGACTCGGAGATTGTTTGTTATGCTAGCAAGTTTCCAAAATTTGAGTTTTACTTTCTTACGTGAATGAGGGTAATTCTGCCAGAGGGTCTGAGATCAACTGTCTAGGAGATAAAAAGTCCCCCAGCCTCTCTGAGTTGTTGGCCATTGCCCATGTCCTCAGCCAGTTAGTTATTTTAGGCCCTATTAGAACTAGTTGCAGATATTGAAATATTATTTTTCTAATATATTTTTTCCAGGCTAAGTCAAATTATTATCAATTCACTAGTCCCTCCACCCCCACCCTACATCTAGCCTACCACTACGTTGGACCTCAAATGTTTGTTCTCATTATTTTCTGGCTAGTCATAAGAATAGGTAAAATATTTTATTTTCTGGTTTTTTTTTTTCTCCACTTTACTAATTTCGAGATATTTACTTGCAATAAAATTTTCCCATTTAGCGGCACAGTTTGGTGAATTTTTGTGATCATATACAAGTGTGTAAATTGTCACCACAACCTAGACAGAGCTGTTTCCTTATGCCGCAATGTTTCCTTTTTCTGCTGCCAGTTAAATGCGGCTGAAAGTCCTTGGGAACACCGTCTACCTGATACTTCACCATCCTTTCTAGGGAAACATTTAGGGGGAGTTTAATTTAAAAGCATTAATCTGAGTGACATGTTCAAAGTTCTGACTTTGGGAGACTTTCAGGTCTGAAGTTCCAATTGTATCTCTGAGCCTTTTCTCTCTGTTAAAGGCCACATTTGTCATCTACATCTGCTGTCAATGTAGAATATTTTCACAGATGGCAGGTGTCCTGGGCAAAGACTAACCCACTGGCCTCATTCCCTCTCCATTCCGCCAGCTGCTGTTTTAACAGTTCTTGGTCAGCCTCGCATTTCATCTGTTAATGTCTAGTCTTTCCCCAGCCAATGAACTGAATGAAGTGTCACAGACCTTAACAACTTTGGAAAACTGAGCTGCTTAAAAGGTGATATACTCTTTTCAGTTCTTCATAAAGTATCTCATTCCATTCAGCATTACAGCTCTTCCTTGATCTAGAAGTGTTTGTTTTTTCAATGCTTCTTTTATTGTATGCTCATATCTGTCCATTACGATCATGTAAGACCTTAGTAGGGTAATTATGCCTCACTGAATCTCTATCCATCCATCTATCCATCCATCCATCCATCCATCCATCCATCCATCCATCCATCCAGTCATTCACTCTTTCATTCAAATAAACATCCAGTGTGTGAACATGTGGCTTATATATGGCAGACATCAGACAGCATTGCACTTTATAGTATCATCTAATTTGATCCTTAAAACAATACTGATTTTACACTTGAGGAAACAAGGTGGCTTGACTAAGAAAATGGATGGCCAGTAAATGATAGTGGCATAACACAAATCTGATTCTCTCTGATTGACAAGATTATACTCCTTCCTGAGATCTGAGTTGGTTGTGTTTTGTGCATGTAATCCCATAGTGGAGATATTCAGTAAGGATTTGGCTCTATGAGTCTGAAGTTCGATTGAGAGGTCTGCGACAAAATTAGAGATGTAGGATTCATTGTCATATTGATGATCTTGGGGACTATGCACATAGATGGGATCGATGAAATCAAAAGAGGTGAGCTGACTAGAATCATAGGCCAGATTTGATCTAGTTCTAACATTCCATATTCCTCTGGACCCAACCTGTTTGTTTGATTGCTTGTCTCTGTCAGCCTTTCTTCATGTTATTACAGAAAAACCTAATTACAGCATCATTCCTTGGTATCTTATTAGTCTGAGGGATATTTGTCTTTAAAGCTCAGGGCTTTGCTTCTACTCACTCAAAGAAAGGGATAGGATACCCTCTTGGATGCCTGTCCTCTATATTTCCTGTCTGTGCCTAGGTCTTGAGTATGATTTACTGATCACACACCCATCTGCTCACTCACCAGGGGTCTGTTGTATGTATCCTTCTACTCCCCAGCATCTTTCTCCATTGCTCAAGGAACTTTTTCCTGACCCAAGGAAGCATTTCTCTTCTTGATTTAATCTGGACAAGATTGGTATTTATCATGCAGTTCAATTATTCCAGGAAACTAAAGTATGGAAAACCCCAAAACGTAGACATGAATGCTTTTAGAAAGCAGAGACTTCGGATCCTACTTTTATTTATAATCTAGGTAGAGACTTGCTTATCTGTGCTTTCTTACAAAGTCCTTCCCCAAACCTTGCTCTTTTTTTTTCTCAATGCTGTTTGCCAGGCCCCCACCTCAATTCTATTTTTAGAATTTTTGGGATTCTCTCTTCAACTTGCTCCTGTAGGAAGCCTAGGTTTATTCTGTATTGGTTTTGTGTTAATGAGAAACTTCTAGTTGAAGGCTGTTTTCACTTTTATAGATTACACTTCAAATTTCCATGACCTACTAATTAGGTTGTGTATCCCACTCACAAATATCACATATATTCAGAGATGGCTGAATGGCTTTAGTACCACAAGAAGAGCTAGGGCCAGGTACTTCCCTAATCCTGGGATTATGCTATGTATAGAATTAATGTTCATCCTGAGGAAAAACTCAGTAAAATAGAAAATGGGAAATACATTTATATTTTCTTAAAAAGACTTGGGCTAGATATCTAGGAGGACTTTCTGACCCTGAGGAGGAGGGAGACTTTTTGACACAAGGGAATGGTGGCAGTCCTTGTTGATATTTTTATTTTTTTAAAGGAAAGAAAAAGAACCACTTTCCAAAGATAGTTTAAATGCCATCCTGCCTAGAGGAAGAGCAGTGGACTAAATGACTTCTCAAGGTCTTTGTGAACCCAAGGAATTTTATAGCACTCATCCATAAAATGTAAAAAATCAGCTAGCTGCACTTTTCCAAGTAAGACTTCGAAGACACTGTTAGTATCCAGGTTCCCGTGAGATATTGCAATTCCTCATGATGAACCAGAGCACCTTCTCTCAGACACTGGAAACTTCTGTTACCGGAACAAGCAAATGTCCATTTGCCTCGGACATCTGAGAGATTCCCAGGCAATTCTGAGTTAGTCCAGAGGTTCAGTGCTAATTATCTGCCTGGGTGGCACAGGATCATGAGCATCTGGGAGAAATAACTGAGACTTTGTTCATTCTGGCTCAGGGAGAAGAATCTGTATTAGTGTTTGAAGGGCTCCACATTAGGCATTGGGAGACCTGACTTTGGACCTGGCTAGGTCTCCGGCTTGCTGTGGCACAGGTTTCTGTGCCTCTATAGGCTTTGTGGTATAGAGGACTGGAGTGCCCATGTTGGAGTCCACCTGGCTCTACCACTCAGTAACTGAATAACCTTACACAAGCTTTGAGACCCCTTAAACTTGGTTTACAGGTTTGCCTTCTATAAAATTTTGAAGACAGTGCCTACTTAAGAGAAGCATAGTGAGGATTGAAAGGAGTAAGTGATGTACAGTGTGGAGTAATCACCGGTATAATAGCAGGTGCTCACTGATACTTCCATTAGTTCAGTCTTCTTGTTTGTAGAATGAGGAGATTAGGTGAGGATAGAAGGTCTTTTCAGCTTCGAGAGTTCATGAGTCGAATGTTACTTTTTCTATAGTGGCATCTATTTCATCTCCTTCCATCTTCCTCTTCTTTGGTTTCCCATAATTTCTCCCAACCACAAGGCTAATTGCATGGTAGCCCACTGTGCTGACTTTCCTCTTTCCCATAGCACAGGGCTCCTCCCATGGCTCTCACTTCTCCATGTTGTGGTCCAGTATTTGATGAGGGGTCTTGTCGGGGCTACAGTGTGCATCTTCCTCCTCCCTGGCCATTAATCCCACCAAGTGCTGAGCAGGGGTGTTGCTAGCCCTTCTTCCCCTGTGAGCAATCTGCGAGACTGCCTAACATTCATAACTACAGAGCTGTTTTTTCCCCTTTAAAACAAAGTCATCTCCAAACTTTTACATTATAGATCATCCTGGAGCTTTATTTTCACCATCACTGAGCTGGAAAAGGGACTAAGATAGCCCATTTTTTCCTCTTCAAAATCAAGCATCTCAAATGAAAACCCTTTTGCTTCTCATCTTTTCTATTTGCTCTCTTAATGCGCAAATGAAAACGAGACTCTGTCTTTTGATTTTCAATCCCGTGTCCATTTTCCAATGATTGCCAATTCAAGAGCGGCAGAGACAAGCTTCAGCAGCTCCTCATGGGTGAGAACACGATGGTGGCATCTCTGTCACCAGGCAGACGAGCAGCCTGGAGGTTCTCTCAGTGCCAGTTTTGCTAATGCCCCGGGACTAATTTGACTAAATAACTTTTACAACCATGAAGTCTGTGAGGCAGTCTGGGAACCAAACTATTCCAAATAGCATGGGTGGGCACAGTGTGCTCATATATGGGGTAGGCAAGAACGTTAGAAGCCAGTTTGAATTTCCAACTCCTCCTGGGCTTCAGTGCGCTTTCAGAATAATTTATTCCTCCAATTACTGTAATAATGTAATCAGATGTCCTCATCTATGGAAAGGTGCTAATAATTTAACGTGTTGACCCAATCAAGGGCATTTGCCGTTTGAATGAAGCCCACATGACAAGTATGCTTAACCTCCAATATGCTTCTCTAATGATGCAATCTCAGGCAGTCTGCTAGCTGACTGAGGAAAACATATTTGCTCTGGAGTGTCTCCTTGGTGTTTCTCAAATCATGCATGTAAGGTAGCCATGTGGCTCTAATTATATTTCAACCTGAATATATGTATTCACACATATGCATACACACACAGACTCACAAAACTACACCTGCCTTGGGTGGGATTTTCTTCCCAGTCTGCCACTGCCTGATATGCCTGGACTGATGCCACAATGGCCCAGACTGGCAAGAGCTTGTTGTTTTATGAATGAATTATTATTAAGCTTAGTTCTTTCTTTTCTTTGAACTTTTGAGATACCAATTTTTATTTTACCTGGCTCTTTACTGAAGGAAAAAAGAAATTTATTCGTCAGGTTCATTTCATTATTTTAAAATTAAATTGACTCTGCCCTTTTGTCTTTTTTCCCTCTGAACCACCTATTTACATATGTTTTCACTGCATTTCTATTTTTTTTACTTTTTTGTCTTTATTATCATACCATTCTTTTTCTCTTTACTTCTCTTTCTCCCTTTCTTTTTTTCCTCCCCTCCAATCAATCAGTTTCTTGGCTGGATCTCTGGTTTTCATACAAATAATTCCTCCTGCCATGTTCTATAATCTCTAATGCTTAAGTGATGTCACTTGATGATCTATTTGATGACTTTGCCCCATGGGAGGCAATTGTTGTCCATGATTAGAAAAGAAGTTCCTGGATCCTGAGGTTTCTTCCTGTTTTCTTTCCTTTGCTTAGACATACACATTTCTTTGTGCTTGACAGTTTTAGTTGAGGGTTTACTGACTCCTACTTTGGGATTTAGTATAATGGAGAGTAACCACTTGTATGTGTGAGACAGAAAATTTTGGCTAACCTTATTAGTTAGCTTGAGAATGATAAAAGAAGTGACTCATATTTTGTGGAGCACCAATACACACAAAAAACGACTTTGAAATTATAAATAAATCATATGCAGGGCCTTTAAATGTACTCTTGAAAGTGTAGAGCCCAGAAGCTTAAGCTTCACTAATTTCATAATAAATTCGTTTCTTCTAAAATGAGATCCTCTTTGCAAGACCCTGAACTATTTTGCTCCTTCAAAAGTCCTATTTGCTTTGCTATAGTTCTTTAAGATGCCCTTGATCGTTCACCTGCCATGTACCCACTTATACTTAAATATAAGAGAATTGTCATTTGGCTTCTGAGCCTATGGTTCAGGCCACCTCATGGTTGCCACCCTGTCACATTTGTTCCTGACTTATGATAGAGGTTCTAACTTCTGGTCCCTAAGGTCTTGACCTTTTCTTATATGTATCCTTGGGTCCTGTCACTTCTGATCCTTACTTTTCTAGACTGGATTAAATTTTCCTACATTTCCGTACATTCAGGTAGGAAATTTCCTGTTGTACTTTCAGCTCTAAGGAACCCAATTCTATTTCCTAAGGGTGGTATCTAGATAGGCTAGATGTGGTTGTCTGGTTGGAAATGGGGGAGAGGTTTCGATAGTTAACTAGCTTTAATTCCATTCATAATGACTCCAGGCCAAGCCCTTAACTTGTCTCCATCAGTCTCTTTGGTCATATGTCAGCTCCTTCTGCCATAGTAGAGAAAAATATCATCTTTTCCCCTTTAACAACGTTTGCAATCTCTTATTCTGTAAAGGCAAAACATTTCCTACTGTATCATGGGATATCTGTGATATGCCTAGGGGGCTCTGGGAGTACAGTTGAAAAGAACTGAATCCACCCTGAGAATTCCAGAAAGGTTCAATGAAGAGGTCAGAGAAGACCATGAGTACCAAGTCAACCGGTTTGACCTTTATCTTTAGGGAAACAGAATTCACTGACCAGGGTGGTTCTTTCACCAGCTTTCCTTTCAGGAATCTCCTGCTAGGAGCTCATGGAATATGGGTTGGAAGAAGCCATACTAGAGGCAAGAAAAATAGTTGGTCAACAATTGCAATCCATGTGAGAGACTAGGACAGTATTGGCAGGGAGGAAGGAGAGACAAAGGACATAAGCGGTGAAGGATTCAATATTTAGGAAAAAAAGTAAGTAAAATTGAGTATGTCAGAGCTTGAAATCCTAAGTCATAGTCATTGGCAAGACTGCACAAGGACCATGTCTTTGCTCCCATCTTGTTCTACATCATCCCTTTTCTAACTATGACAGAAGGAATATGGGGGAGGCATGGCATGCTTAGTTTTTTGTAAGATGAACTGCGTTCATTTGGTAAGTTGTGTTACCAAATATAGCCAGTGGCAAAGGTGAGTGCAGGAAACATTACTCAGTGGGACCCCAAATCCTAATAAGCTCTAGACTCAGTTCATCTGCCATGGCTAGGGAGGCTCCCCACTGTCTTCCTTGCCCAGCTGTTCTGTCTGGGTTTGCTTTCTCTCTCAGGTTGCTGATTTAAGAGGGCAGCCTTGCCTTTTACTAGTGTTTACGACAGATGACACATGGACTCTTGAGGCTGAGAAGCACTGTAATTCACAGAGCTCATGACTTCTACTGGTTGAAGCTCAGATATATAAAGCCTGGACTAGAAACCAAGGCCTCCTAGATTCTAATCAGACAGGTCTGATTCCTCTCCTTCCAGTGGCTTTTACGACCCATCCTTGCCTGAGATGACAAAGTTCCTCGTTGTCCACCAAAAGGTAAAAATCCATAAGAGGCAATTCAATTTCACAGGTCATAAAGTTATATGTCCACTTCTTGCACTTCTTCTTGTTTATTATGGCAGAAAACTTCTGAGTTCACCATCTACATTTTGTCAGTATATAGAAATGGTTTTATCCTACATGTTTCTCTTCTCTCCTGCCACCCTCTCTCCTCACCCTGGCCTTGCTCATATCTCATTCTATTCCTTACCTAAAAGACCTCTTAAATCAAGACCTGCCACTTCATGGCAGATAAAAGCAATATTCCTGTTCCTGAGACTAAGGATGCATTCTTTCTACGTGGTGGGATTTGTAGTGGAAAGAAGGCCAGAGGAGGTAAGAAAAAGGAGGAACGGGTACATCCTTTTCTGAGCAGTACTTAGAATAATTATAAATTTTCCTTTTCCTCGTAGCCTCAAAGTTTTACATACACAGATACAGTGTTCTCATCTTGAATATGGTAAAAATCTACTTCTCTGTGTTAATTGTTCCCTCATTTCCATTAAACCTGGTATGGAGGCTTGTTTCATGGTATCAGCCTTGCATACAGACCCTTGAGGGAGCAGCCTTCTGTCTCATGTGACTTATTGCCCCTGTGGCCATAGATGATTGAATCAGGAATAAACCCCTGACCGGAAGGAAGCCAGCCAACTCATTGCCTGGCCTAGGACTTACAAAATTTGGGTCAGTCAGATTCTTTCTTTGGAGAATTTGTTTATTTTTTTGCACCATTTTATTCTGAAAAAAAAAACTCAAGCATTTAGAATAATTGAAAGACGTATACATTAAATATCTATAAACTCACCATTAGATTCTATAATTAACATCTCACTTTGTTTTCTCACATATCTACCTAGCCATTCTTCTAGTGATCATTAACACATCTTATTTTTTTAAGCATGTCAAAGTAAGTTGCACACATCACTACACTAAGAGACATAGGGGTACAAAGACGGTTGTCAGTTGGTGAAGAGTGTTGGAATTCAGTCATGAGGGGCAGAGGTGACTGGGTCTGAGTCATGGACAGCTGGTTAGTGATACATCTAGTTTATACCAAGAAGGAAATGGAGCAGACGTGTAGAGAAAAGCAGAGACTTGTGACAGCTGTGGGGCACAGAGATACAGAGAGAAATTACTTTGGAATTTTTTCCAGTACTCAGTTATAATTCCCATGGGACCCAGATATACATATTTTGTAATTTTTTTTTTTCAATGCAAGAGTTCTGGGTCCTTTATAAAACCTCTTTTTACTTGAGTTTCTCTGTCTGGCAACCAAAAGACTCCCACTTTGAATACCCTGTGTATTTCAGTACATAGTCACTGGGATTCCTACCATGATCCAGTGACTATTAGACACTCCGAGGACACAGTTTCCTCTGCCTGAAATGTTCTGATTCCATGACCCACCAATTAACACCTGCTCTTCCTTTAATGGCCCATCTCTGTGAAGCCTTCCCTGACTGGCCAAAGCATTAGGAATCAATTTCTCATTTGTGCTCCTAGAGACCTTTATACATACCTGTACTGTACTGATCTCAGCACTGTACTATAGTTAACATTTTATGTGTCTGAGTCCTCTGTAGACTCTGAGTGACAGTGCAGCTGAGGTAGTCATTTTTGTATCACCATGAGCTAGCAGATTATTTGGTACACAGTAGGACTGCAATAAATGTAGCAAGGTTGATGTATATTTCATTGGTATGAACTAGAAAGCCTTCTGGACCTATTCTGATCGAGAGTTGCAGCAACCATGGAAGTACACTTGGTCAGATCTTCCTTCAGGAGAGAAGCTCCCACAGGAGTGCAGGGAGCTGGCAGTCTCCAGCTGCCATGTTTGGGATCTGTTGTGGTGTTTGAGCTGAGGACATATACTCCTCCAGCTGCTCTAGCAATGACTGAGTACAGGGCATGTGTCGGTGCAGCAACAGGATCTAGCTACTTCTACGTAACATGGGACTGTTCAGAACTTTCTCAGAGCTGCACTGCAGTCTGAAGTTTTTCCTACCCAATCCCCCTTCCTTTCCTTTTTCCTTTCAAGGGTGATGGACCTGCATTGTGGCCCGAGGGCCAGCCTGCTTTTTGCTGCTTTCTTGCTCCGTTATCTTTCCTAGGTATTATCCCTGAATAAATCTCTTGCAATTCTACCTTTGTCTTGGTGTCTGCTTCTTTGAGAACCCAAACAGACACAATTATTACTGGAAGTTGTCAAAAAAAGTTAGGTGGTAGGATGAGGTTTGGTAACTGGATCTCTGATCACCATCTATCTAGCTGTCTAAAAGGATCTCAGCCAGAGTGGTATGTGGTTCATAGACAGTTGTTGCAAAACAAAAACAAAAACAAAAACAAACAAAAAAAACCACCCAAAAAACAGAAGGTGGTCTACTGGTAAACGGTTTTCCTTGTAGTTTTGGAAAACATCCCGGAGGAAGGAATGCTCTTTCTGGTGTTAGAAAAGTATAAGGGAGCATGCATAGGACAACGGAACTGGCTGGTTGTTATTAAGTTGCCTTTACCCCCTCTGGGGGACAGTGAGAAACTGAGGGTAGTTAACAAAAAGGTAGAACATAAGTGTGTTGGCCAGAGAGCATTTCTGGTAGCTGAAAAAGGTCAAAATCTTCTGCCCTGGATGATTAGATACAGTTGAGGAACAAATGCAGGTTCTGGTAGTTGTGGTCACAGAGCTTCAAATGTTGACTACTCAGCCAAAGTTTAGGTCAGGGCCCTGGTTGGGAAAACTTTAGACCCTGCAATATGGTTATAAAGATATCAGGGTAAATGTCACGGGGCTCATACCTCTGCAGACTCCCCTGAACCCTCAGAGCACACAGATGTTAACTCCTTCTCCTTAATAAGAGGTAGCACTTCTCTTCTTTTGGAAGACACTGTAGAGAATTTTCCTCCACACGTCAACAGATGCCCCCATCAAGAGCTGTCTATACTTCCTTTCCCAGTTGCCAGGCCAGTTACCAGGGCTGAATCCCAGTGTAACCTGCCTGGGGAAGTGCTGAGCCTGATTAGATAGCACAGGTCCTATATCCCACAGAATATGCCAGAATTAGCCAGCATTTTGTGGCAGATGGAGAGGGCTACCCTCTTTGCATGGATCTTGAAGGTTTTCAGAGGCTGGAACATAAGAGTGAATCAGGGTACTCTGACTTGGGGTACTTTATCAGGATATAGTTTCATATCCTGGAGAAGATATTAGGATTTGGAACAAACTTACGGTTAGAGTGAATCTTAGAAGCCTACAAAAATGATAGCCTATGCTGAGCAGAACAGAAATGCCTGAGTCGCTATAAAAGATGGAGTAGGAATGATTTAAGAGCCACACACTCAGGGAAGTGAGCATGCTGGAATGGATGTGCTATCAGGAGCTGGAACACCCACCAGATTATATTCCAGGAGAGGGATAAGAGGATACTCTATTTACAAAGGCCATCCAGACTGTGTTGAAGAGAGAGACATAGCATCATTAACAAGTTCAGTAGTGGCTCTCCTCTGCAGGGCAGGGTTGACAATAGGAGAGGCTATCACAGAACTTGGCTTACTAATACAATGGAAAAAAATAAATTATTTGGAAGTGATGAGGCCCCCCCAAATAATAGAGGCCATGTAGCAATTCTTAACCTTGCAGAAGCTGATAAGCTTGGGGTGCAGCTGAGAGGGATTGGCCTATAGGGAGTTAAAGAGATGTTTACTTTTTCCCGGAGTCTTTGATTTGATGAGAAAGAGTTTTATTTTCCAACACTGCAAGTTATGGAATTCTAACTTCCAATATTTCCTCTTAATTTTGTTTGTACCCAAGCCAATTCTTGCTGAAATTCATACCTCTCTTATAGTATCTTATTATATACAGTTGACAGAAGCCAGCTCATATTTCCACATTTTGCCTCAAAATTACTCAACCTGACCAGTTCATTAAGTACATTTTCTGTCTTCTCAGATAATTACAAGAGACATTTTTACCAAATGTTTCACCACCGCATGGCACAGGTCCCCATTTCTTCAGCTTCATTGAATAGTATTTTTGAGCCAGGTCCATATATTTTAGGTTTTAGCTTATGTAAGCACCCATTTCTAGGTACGAATTTCTGTATCAGTGAGCTCTTGCTGCATAATACAGCATCCCCAAGTTCAGTAGCATATGATAACAACCATTTATTATTTTGCTTACAAATCTGCTGGTCAGCCTGGCAGCTCTACTTCAGATTGTATACCTGCAGATTGGCTGTGATGGCTTTGCTTCAAGCAGCAGGCCTGTGGATTAGCCTCTGTTCTACATGCCATTTTTATTTTGGTACCCCTGGGCTACCTAAGGCATGTTCTTCCATGGCAATGGCAAAAGCCAAGTAAAGAAGCCCCATTGCACAGACATAGCTTAACGCTTTTTCTCATGTCACATTGCTCACCTTCCGTTAGACAAAAAAAGGTCACATGGCTAAGCCCAACCATGCTAGAAAGAAGTGGAGTGAATATTTTGTGAACCCTAGTCTAAACTATCATAGTTATGCTAATTTGGGGGTTAATTTTTATTAGACATCTAAGTAGAGTACTTGGATGTATATATGGGTGTGAATTTCAAAGCAGAGGTCTAGGCTAGAGATCAAATTTTGGAGTTAGTAGCATGTAGGTACATATAAAGCCATACCCAGCATTAGATTACCAAGGGAGTGTGCAAAGATAAAGAAGAAGACTTCCAATTACTAAGCACTGGGGCCTTCAGAGATTAATCAAAAGAAGAGCCAACAGAGGAGATGGGGAGAAAGCGATCAGTAAGGCAAGGAGAGCATGGAGTCCGAGGGCATTTATAGAATTCATTTCAAAAAGTACTTGGGTGACATTTTAAAGTCTTATATACTTATGTTCAAAAAGGAAAAAAGACTGAAAATAAGATGGACATTAAGTTAGAAACAAGAAATTAGAAAAAGGGGTAACAAATAAACCCAAAGAAAAGAGCAGGAGGAAAATGATAATGTTAGAGCAGACATCAGTGCCCCATAAAAACAAAAGTACTATAATACGGGTTAACAACACCAAATGTTTATTTTTTGAAAAGACCAATTCAGTTGACACACTGTGGTGATTAACCAATTCAGAAGAGAGAAGGCCCAAATCAGTAATATTAGAAATGGAATAGAAGGCAAAACTGCAAGTGCTACAGAGATTAAAAAGATAATTAAAGGATATTATAACCGATTTTATGCCAGTGAATTTGAAAATGAATGAAATGGGCAAAATATCCCCAAATAAATTACTAAATCTGAATTAAGAACTAGAAAGCTGACTGGTCTATAATAATTGAATACATTGAATCTGTAGCAAAATCTTCCCATAAGTAAATCACCAAGCCCCAGAATTTTTTTCTTTTTATATTGCCAAATTATAACATCCAAAGAAGAAATATTTCTGTTTATCTTGATTATTGCAGAACATAGTAAAAAGGGAACACTCGTTAACTCTTTTATGAAATCGGCAAAATTTTATACCATTAACTGAACAACATTAGAAGAAATGGTTACTATAGGTCAATTTCTCTTATGAACATAGATGTAAAATTGTGAACCAAAATATTAGTAAATAATACCTGGTAATACATTAATAAAAATAATACAGATGACCAATCTGGGTTCGATTCACCAATGTAAGATTAGTTGAACATTAGATTATTAATTACTATAATTCAATGAATTAACAGATTTTAAAAATGAAATATGGTTATTTCAATAGATGCAGAAAATATGGTTATTTTAATAGAATTCTGCACATATTTTTTATTTTTAAAACTCTTAGAAATCTAGCAAAAGTAGGAAATTTCTTTAACAGTTAAATGAAATCCACAAGAAACCTAAAGCAACTATGACATTTAGTGGTGAAATGTTGAAAACATTCTTAATAAAATAGACAAGTCAAGAGTGTTTATTCTCACCATTTTTATTCATCATTGCATTGAAATTTCTAGCCAGAGAAAAAAGATAAAAAAAACCATAATAGGTAGAAGAAATAGAAAGGAAGAAACAAAAGTGTGATTTTTCACAATTATTTTATATGTAGAAAACCTACAATGACCTAATTTATTAGGATAAAAAAGAGTTAAGCAAAGATGTTGGATATAAAACCAATATATAAAAATTAATTGCATTTCTATACCCAGCAAGAAACATTTAGAAAATGTAATTTTAAAAATACGTCACTTGTTCTGGCTTCTAGCAACAGTAGAATACCTTGGCTGAAATAACCTTTCCTCAGATAACAATTAGAAAATATGGAAAAATAATTTTTGAATTATCCATTACTTTGGAGAAAGCAGAAAGAAACTGTTAGGGAGCCAACCTTTAAAAGATAAACCGTGACTTAGATGTTTTAGCTTGTGGCATTCCCTAGTGCAGCACATCTCATTGGGCAGAATGCCACAGCCTTATTGGCTTAATGCGTTAGAGAACAGAATTTGAGACTGGTGGAAAAGGTAGAAAATTAGGTGGGAAATTCTAGATGGTCGAGATCCACAGATGGGTGAACCCTCAAATCTACATATATAGTCCACTAAGATCTCTGGATGGCCATTACCTCTCCTTGCATAGGGGCAACTCCAGAAGGAGGTGTGACAAAATAAACAGACAGCAAAGAAAAACAGTGGAAACTGGAAGAACTGAGGAGGGGTTGAAGCTTCTGTCCATTGCAAGAGAGACAAAATTTGAAGTTTGAGTTGAGCTGTTTTAAAAAAAGTAATTCTTTAGGGGAAAATAATAGAATCCAGACTCTATACAATTTTCATAATATCCAGTATCAATCAATGATCAATAGATATGTGAAAGAAACAGAAAAATGTGACTCAGAGCAAGAATAAAATAAGTTAATAGACCCCAATTCCAAGACAATGCAGATGTTACAATGAGGAGATAGGGACTTTAAAGCAGCTGTTATGAACATGTCCAAGGATTTAGAGGAAGATATATTCATAATGAACAGATGGGAAATATAATTGGAGAACTAAAACCTATAAAACAGAACAAAATGGAAATTCTAGAGCTGAAAGCTACCATAACTGAAATGAAAAATTCACTGAATGGATTTAACGGCAGATTGGAGATGGCAAAAGAGTCAGATAACATAAAGCTAGAACAATAGAAATTATACAACTGAGAAATAAAGAGAAAAATATTGAAAAATAAAAAAAGCTTCAGAGACCTGTATAGTGATATTAAGCAATCTAATATATGTGTAATTGGGGACCCAGAAGAAGAGGTAGAGAAAGAAGCAGAAAAAATATTTGAAGACCATTTGGGTGAAATCTACTAAGGCAGAATAGAAAATTCAGAAATAAACCCACAATTTCAAAGTCATTAGATTTTGACAAAGATAACAAAAGTAACTAAATGGGAAAAGAGAAGTCTTTTAACAATTGTAGTAAGACAATTAGATATCGATCTGGAATCAAACCTTACTGTACAAAACCGTTAATTCATAGATCTAAAATTAAAAGTTAAAACTGTAAAGTTTTAGAAAAAAATATAGGAAGACATCTTTGCAATCTGGAGTTAAATTTTTTTCTTAGACATACACTGAAATCAATAATTAAAAATAACTGATAAATCAAATCATATATCAAAGTTGAAAATATCTGCTCACCAAAATAAACTGTTATATAAATGAATAGGCAAGCTACAGATTGGGAAATACAATACACAGGCCATCCAGTGAAACTAGATTAAAAGTAAAAGTTTTATTTTTCAAAGCGTAACAAAAAAAAGTTAAGGAGACAAGATACAAATTTGGTGAGGATGCTTATATAATTTTCAAAGGATTCATATCCAGAAGCTGTAAAGGACATCTAAAGAACTGTCCATAAAAATGAGTAAATTATAAGAA
Organism: Pteropus medius; assembly: GCF_902729225.1. Lineage (NCBI taxonomy): Eukaryota > Metazoa > Chordata > Mammalia > Chiroptera > Pteropodidae > Pteropus > Pteropus medius. The sequence goes on along the minus strand of NW_024344371.1, from coordinate 1,443,608 downwards.
AACAAAGATAAATGATCCAATAAAAAATGGACAGTCGTCTATGGCTGTCCTTAACAAGCCCAATCCCATCTGATCTCTGAAGCTAAGCAGGGTTGGGCCTGGTTAGTATTTGGATGGGAGACCACCTAGGAAGACTAGGTGCTGTAGGCATTTAAAAAATAAAAAAGGATTATAAGCTGAAAAGGTCCTTGCATTCCGTGAGGTGAGGTCAACAAAGGGTTGCCTTGCCTAAAAAAAAAAAAAGACAGTGACTTCTCAGAAACACCAAATTAGACAATAAAATTAACCTCTTTAGTAGGAAAATATATATTGAAACCAAAATGAAATATTTCACATTTAGGGTATCGATGAACACTAAAAGTCCAATCATATCAAGTTTGATAAGTATGTGATCATTCACAGCTCTTATATACAGTATGCAAAGTGGAAATTGGTAGTATTATTTTGGAAAAAACTTGGTATTACCTAGTTTACTTGAAAATACACATACCTTTTAACTTAGCAACTCTTATCCTTGATATATACCAAGAGAAACTTTGGTACATAATACCAGGAGACATGCATAAGAATGTTTACACTAGAACTCTATGTGATAGCACATATTAGAAACAGCCCAAATATCCATCAACAATAAAATTAATAAATATATTGTTGAATAAATGAAATACTATATCCCAGTGAAAATAAATGAATTATAGCAGTATACAGCAACAGAGATGAATCTCAGAAATATGAAATTGAACAAAAATGCAAGATCCAGAAACATGGGATTCCATTCACGTAAAGTTTAAAAACATGCAAAACTAATATATTGTTTAGAAATAAAAATATGTTACCAAATAATTAAACAAGATTAATAAGAAGAAAAAATGAGGAAGTGGTTTCTAAGAGAATAAGAAAATGGATGAAATTGGTGATGGGCACAAAGATAACATCATGGGTAATGGAAATGTTCTATTTCTTAACTAGAGTGTGGGTAGATGGATATATGCCAGTGTACACAAATATATATTTATGCTAATTCTATAGTGAATAAAAAATAAAAATAAAAGCATCTTTCTTGGTAACATTTATTGACCTCATGATGTTCACCATAGTTCTAGATGTGCAAAATATGTCTGAATTCCAGCTCATAGAACAATTCCACATGGGTACGTATGTTACATTCTTGTTCCCATCTCTTAGGCCTATATCTGTTTCTATTTCACAACCCCCACTCTCCCTTATCAACATAAAAGCACACACTATGACAAAATACTTGAGCATTATCAGGAGAAATGACAGAAATAAACTTAAAAATGAACTTTTCTCTCTAAAAGTGTTTGTTTTGAGGAATGTTTATTTTCAAGGCTCAAACCAGTGATTATGTTAATCTTTGATAAAACTGGTCAGTCAGCATTTGAAAACTAACTTTAAGGTTGATGCCTTTGACCTCTTGGCCAAGCTTACAACCATAGAGATCTTCTTTAATGTTCAGACTCACTAGATAAGATTTACATGCTATATGAGGGGAAGGTGATAAAAATTAGTTATATTATTATGAATGTTCTAAGGTCAAAGGGAATGCATGTCATCACTAAATATACCTGCTTCATTGAGAAGGAAATGTAGAGTGTTAAAGATCTATAAAAGTATTGTCTTAAATAATAAATGAGAAGGAAATGTAGGTTAATCTATGCTGACAACAGATATCTGCCCCTTGAATAGGGTCAATATAGGCTATCTAAGTTTATGTCTTCCTCATAATTTTTCTTACCTTACTGTCCCTCCCCTCCTCCCCGCCCCCTCCCTTCCCCATCTCTTTTCTCCTCTCCTGCCCTCTCCTCACCTTCTCTCCCCTCCTTTCTCTTCTCCTCTCCCCTCTTCCCTCTCTCTTTAAAGTAAACAAAAGAACAAGGTCAGGATGCACCACGGCTTGCGCGCTAGATAGTCTACTGCCACAGATAGTAGTAAAAGGAGTCAGCAGTGGTGCTAAAGGAGTCGTAGAAAGTGATAGGAAATATTGCCAAGAGTGAGAAAGAGAATTGTTCAACCTCTAGCTTTCTTTTGTCTTCTCTATCTAAAAATGTGACTGAAAGGAATAGAACAGACATAGCTCAAAAAATTAAATTCCAAGAAAGATAAAGAGCATCTCGGAGAATCTCGATATCCTAAAAGAGTCAGAATCCAGATTCAATCCACTGGAATTCTAAATGAACTCGCATTGGTGCTTACCAAGCTGTTGCCCTGCATCTAGGACCAAAAATATCAACTGCCCACACTAGAGAAGTGAGAGAATGGCTTTACCAGGAGTTCACGAGAAAAGGCTAAGTGTGATTAGTTGCCTGCAAGGTGAATATAAATCAGGCATAGTAGGAGACACCAAAATGACTAATGTAATCTTAGGCTGTCTTGATAGAAGTATGATGCCCGGACAACGTTTAGTTTTATTCTGTTCATTTCTGGCATTTCAAGAGAAACATTGATAGGTTGGAGTAGGCTCAGTCAGAGGAGGTTAAAGAGCTTGCTGATAGGACTGGAGACAAAACCACAAAAGAAATGGGGTGCCGGCTGTGTTTGTAATGATGAGTAAGCACAAGCCTTAGCCACAAGGAAGGAGTCCAATAGCTGTCTTGCAATATTTCAAGAATTGTTAAGTACAAGAGTGATGAGACTGACTCTGGGTAGCATCAGAAGGCAGAATGAAGAACAATTTTTGGAAGTTAGAGGGAAAGAAATTCCATCAATACAAAAAATTCTAACAATCTCTTATATGTATATAATGCTATATACTCCACATATATTCTTATGTGCATCATTTCACTTTAGGAAGAATTCCAAAACAAAATTGGTGATAGAATGAGCTGCCAGACATGCTTAAACAGCAACTAACAAATCACATTAGAGTAGTTGAACTTGAAGATGATTTCCAACTCAGAATGTGAAATAACCTAGACGTTCTTCCAAGCCAGTTTCTAAACTGAGAAGAAACGGAACAAAAACAATAGCACCTGCATCAATTCATCCTTGTCTGTCTCAGCTCATACTTTTCCAAGTAGAAAAAAGTAAAAAGGTAAAAGTCTTTACTACATGGGGAACAATTTAAGTTTGGCATCTAGATTCTTTAGGGTATTCAAGGGGCTATTGGCCACCTCTCTTCTGGGTATTTCTGTGTTGAGTGGGAACATAATCCTGGAGTTCCCATCTAACACCCAAATTATTGGTGTTAGTGTTATTACATATTTGGCTCTGTTACTTTCTAAAGTGGCCTTGAAGAAGTTGATTTTACTCTGTGGGCCTCAATTGTTTTTCCTACTAAATGAGACCTTTGGATTCTGTGATCTTTAAAATTTTTAGAGAACTCACATTTTAACATTATAAGATTTTATGAAGAATTTGTGGAAGCTTTATTCTTCTTCATTCTATCAAGAAAAAAATTGATCCTGAGTTCTGGTCCTGGTGGGATCGTGGTGACAGTGCAGTCTCAACTTTTCCAAAAGCCCCCCTGAAAACCAAATAGAAAATTAGGGTAGTATAAGAAAATATGTGTGCATTACATATTTCAAATACTAAGCGATAAGAAACTTCCCTAAACTCTAGAGAGCTGGTGGTTTGTGATAAACAAACACGTATAGCAATGGTACCTAAGAACAGTCAGCTCTGGTGGGGAGGCAGTTGAGCAGGGCAGGAGCACGGGACGGCTCAGAGGTGGGAGGTAGAAGAGGTAGGGAAAGGAATGGTGGGCTCAAGGCAAACCCTGAGAAGCCCTATACGCTATAGAATCCCAAATCAACTATAAGTACTCACCCTAAAAAAGATAAGCCTTATCCAGAATGGAAATCTGTTGGACATGCCTGAAAATAACTGTAAAATTAGAATTTTTATATGTAGTGAGTTGTAGGTGAGAGGAAAAACCTGCAGATTGCATCACCACGGGATCCAACAGTGCTGTAGTCGAATAACCCTTGATGAACTCCAAAATATCCAGACGATATTATTTTCCAGAAGCATAGCATCTTACCCTGAGGGGAAAACTGCTAGAAGCAAGTGAGTTGAGTAGGGCAGTAACACTGGACAGTTGTGGTGACAAGAGTTGATGGGAAGGGGTGGTGGCCCCAAAGGAATTAGATTCCAGGAAGTAATACAACAATAAAATCATTCATCTAAAAGCGAGACCACTGCCTTGGCAAGATAGGAGTTTTGGGAAACAGGCTAAAGGCAGAAAACCTTCTTGACCAAGCTTAGCATTGAGAGACAGATGGGGTACATCACAGTAACAAGGGAAGAGGAGTCTTGGGTGGTGAAGCTGAGAGAGCTACCCTAGTTCACCAGCCCCAGAAACTTCCCCCTAATAGCCTAGGAAGAACCGTTATGTTTAAACATGTGATACACAGAAAGGAATACAGTCTAATATAACAATGTTATTGCAAGAAAGAAGATAATAATGAAAAAAATAATCATGTGATAGTCCAAGAATAGCACTAAGAAAATACGGACACAAAGCAGATGAAAACTATAACATGTAATATCAAAAAGACAGAAAAGAAATTAAGGAAACAATAGACACTTTGAAAGAACAGTATAAATCAGAAATAGAAAAAATAGTTAAATAACTGGTAGCTATAAACAGAATGCATAGAACTCAGGAAAGAGTTATTCAACACATAATTCAGAAATAAAGACTAATAAGAATAACTACATGGGAGAAAAGACGCTATGGAAAGTACAGTAAGAAATTAGAAGATAGAAAATAAAAAGTGAAGGAAATCAAACAGAAATAAAGGAAAAAATGAAAAAGAAGGAAGTGATAAATAAGACAGGCAAAGATATGTTAATAATGAAAGCAATAAAGGAAAGACACAAATAATGAAGAAAAAGAGGATCAAACAGGGACATCTGTCCCTGATGTGGCAACACTAGACTTAAAACTATAAATCAGGAAAAGTTTCCTGAAATAGAAGAAACTTTAAAATCTACATATTTATTTTAGCTGTAAAAATTGAACCCATAACAGTCAACACCAAGGAAATCCTAGTAAAACATCTGGACTTTAAAAATAAGAAAAAAAAAAAATCCTCTGGACATCCTGACAAAAAGACTAAGTCATTTTAAGGGAAAGAGTAAGACTAGAACCAGACTTCTCAACGTCGACATTTTTCTCTTAGGAAACAACAGGAATATTTTAAAGAGACTCAAGGGGGAAAATGGCAGCTAAAGAGTGTATTAGCTAGCTAAATGTATAATAAGAACTCCTGTGGAAAGTGGCAACTATTTTTGTAAAAAGTAGGCAGAGTCATGTGAAATATTAAAATAAAATAATGCTGCTAATAGTAATAATCAGTGACATAGTAATAATGGTAATCTTATAACCTTGAATTATAAGGTTCTTCCCTCTTAGATTATAATAATTCTTATCAGGCTCATTTATTTCCCCAATATGCCTGTAAGCCAAGGAAACGGTTTTCGGCATAGTGTTAAGAATGGAAACTAGGAATGGGAACCTCAGATTCCCACTTGTGTTTGAGGGCCAACTCCTCTACTTCCATGAACAAGGTATTTAGCCTCCTGAGATCTCAGTCACCTCTCCACCCTTTACAAAATAGAGATAATGACATGACAAAATTTATAAGCTTATTGTGAAGAATAAATGAGATTAAGTAGGCAATTTCTTGGCACAGCAGCTGGTGCATAGTAAGCACTCATTAAATGGTATCAGTAATTATTGTTATGCGTATAGAAAATGAGACCTATCACCCAGGATGATTAAGTGATTTGCTCAAAATGATATAATAAAATCTAACTAGATCTTGGGTTTTTGCTTCCCGGATTGCCTTATCATCTCCCACTGTACCCCATTCCTCTGTCCCTTAAATGCCCTCAATTGTTTTTGCCCTGTATAAAAAAGAATTTGGTTGGCTTTTGTCCCCAGTTTCTAGGAAATTCTAGGAAATTCCAGCTTCTAAACCCTTGGAATTTCCCAAGTAATAGGAGTGTCTTTCTTATTTATGGTGGACCCTGGTAGGTTATGTTTACTAGGTAGTTTATGCTGTAAATAAGATATAGGATGGGAGCTGGCCATGCTGGAAAGACCAATGATGTGATTAGAGGTTTAGGGCTTTTAACCAACTTGATTTTAAACCAACCCCCAGCGAAGGGAGTAGGAGCTAGAGATTGAGTCACATGGCCAATGACTTAGTCAATCATGCCTATGGAATGATTGATTCCTTAATAAAAACTGCGGATGTAGATGCTCAGGTAAGCTTCCTTGCTGGGCACTACTCTGTGTATGGCCACACATCAATGTGTCATGAGAGTGACACATCCTGACCCCACAGGGAGAGAACAAAGGAAGTGTCATGTTTGGGACCCTCTCAGACATTGCCGTATGGGTCTTCTGTTTGGACACACGGGCTGGTTCTGATTTCTATCCTTTAGCTATAATGGTAAGCCCAAGAAGACAGCTTTCCTGAGTTCTGTGTATCATTCTAGCATATTTTTGAACCTGAGGGGATAGTGGGAACCCTTGAACTTGTAGCCAGTTGGTCAGAAGTGAGGGAGGCCTGGGAACCTGAGAATTTGTGGCTAGTGTCTGAAGCGAGGGCAGTTGTGTGGAGGACTTTGTCTTTAACCTGTGAAGTTTTGCCCAGCTCCCTTGTAGGTAGCTGGTCAGAGTCTTGCTGTCTTTTTCAGCCAGAACTTCAATAGGGAGATCAGTATTTTACAAAGTGTATTAAGATTTGTTTAAAATCTATATTTTTATTTCTTACTCATTTTCGATGCATAGTGTTGAAATGTGATCACTATGTACAGCTGATAATTTAGGTAACAATTAATTGTATTGATGTTAAAAAAAAAACCTGAAAAAATTATTTATATCTTGTTCTAACCTGTTGTACACTCCTTCCCCCCTTCCACCCTACCCCCAATAACCCTTCTCCGAACAAATTAATTCTTCTACACAGAGAGAGGAGGAAACCAAGCCGTGGCCTCCACCGTGGTGGGCTCCAGAGGGACATTCGGCAGGACAGCTGCAGTGCATATGCTGCAACTCTGACACGCTGCTGGGGAGCATCTCTCTCACCAACAGTATGGAAATCAGAATTAGCGCCCTGTAGTGGCTCCAGGCTTCAAACCCACCCATACCTATTTGCAGCATTTTGCAACTTACTGAGAACAGCATCTCTCGCATTTAGGTAGCTGCATTCCGTCTGCTGCTCTGTTGGCCCTAATGTATTTAGATAGATTCTTCTTCCGCAAGGCAGAGCCCAAGTTCATTAGAATCATGTGTTCTGCCTCAAAACCTCCTTTAATCTCCCTAGGTGCTCTTTGGGCTTTTCCAGTTGTATTCACTAACCTTGGACGTGGGTATTTAGGAACAATGCTAATGTTCTTAAATTGCTTTGCAGTCTCTTCTCCTGCATTATACCAGCAGGCAAAAGAAAGAAATACCAATTAAGCCCCAAGAGTCATTTTGCAAATGCTCTTTCTCTTAAACCAGGGAATGTCTAACTGTGAACCCAAATGGAAAAGATGCAGGATGGTGCTGTGATGTGTTATGCATGTTGACTCTTTTCTTTCAGAGGAATCTAATCTGTTAGAGTGGGCATTAGGTAATGCTTTCACTGTAGTATTAAGGGCCAAAAAAAAAAAGACGCTTCATACATTTTGGATAATAACATGTTGGTGCTTTAATAATACTCATCTTAAAAGGGTATTTGTTATTCATTATGTACAGTGCATTTCAGAGTTCTGCTTTCCATTAACCTCTTCTCTAAGCAGCCTGAAGATAGTTTTAAAAACTTTCTGTCAGGAGAACCAGCCTCAGCCCAGATCTTGAACTTGCTTGGGTATTGGGTGAATTGGGGGTGCTAGAATAGAGCAGTGGTAAGTAGTAACCCAGGCTGCCTCCAGGAGGGGAACTAAATGGCTTGGAGACAGGAGTAAAAAGTAGATATTTTGCTATTAATCTTTTAGTGTTTTGTAGCATGTGAATATATTACTGATTTGAAATACAAATAAAAATATATAATTTTTTTTTAAGGTAAGAAAAATAGAGCAGCCTTGGTGAATGAACAGTATGGTGGTTTCTCAAAAAATTAAACAGAATTACTATACGATACAGCAAGCCACTTCTGGGTATATACCCCAAAGATTTCAAAGCGGAGACTCAAACAGATATTGTACACTCATGTTCATAGCAGCATTAGTCACAATAACCAAAAAGTAGAAGCGACCCAAATGTCCAGATGGATGAATGAGGAAATAAAATGTAGTATATACGTGTAGTGGAATATTATTTAGCCTTAAAAAGGAAGGAAATTCTCACATATGCTACAATACGGATGGACCTCGAAGACATTACGCTAAGTGAAATAAGCCAGTTATAGAAAGTCACACAATTTGATTCTACTTATATGAAGCACCTAGGATAGTCAAATTCATAGAGATAGAAAGTAGAATGGTGGTTGCAGAGGCCGCGGGGGCAGAGAGATGGGGAGTTATTGTTTAATGGGTATATAGTTTCGGTTTGGGAAGATGAAACATTTCTGGAGATGGATGGTGGTGATGTGCAGAACAATGTGAATGTACCTAATATCTCAGAACTGTATATTTAAAAATGGTTAATGGTGAATTTTATGTTATCTATATTTTATCACAATAAGAAAAAAAATGGTAAGAAAGATTTTCCTCATTGTTTGCTACACCCACATTTCCCATTTCCATCATATCTGGCAGACAGTCTCCATGGTCCGTCAATCTTTCTACTCTCCCCGAGGCCTCAGCACACCTGCAGTTCAGCGTGGGCATTCTCTGAGAAATGGGTAGACAGATTCAGCAAATGAGACAGAAATGGGTAGACAGACTCTGTCTCTCCCCAACCAGGCAAGTGAAGACAAGCATCTGCAAGTGTTTACTGAGGACCTACTCAAGACCTCACCCTGGGCTAGGAAAAGTGGAGGACGGGGAAATGGAAAAGATGCATTTTCTTACTTTAGTTTATTCAATGAATGAAAAAATCGATTCTTATTGTGTTCCAGGCACTGTACGGGGTCCTGGAGATACAGAGATGAAAAAGGCACAGTCCTAGATATCAGGGATTTGACAGTCAGTAGAGGCAGAGAGACTTGTGTATTGATAATTAGGTAGATTTTTATACAGGATACTGTGGGAGCACAGAGAGGGAGTGTGGAATTTCTCAGGCCTGACTTTATTGAAGTTAGAAGGATCAAGGTCTTACCACAATTCTAATCAACAAATATTTTTGAACACATACTATGTGTCAGGCCCTAACCTAGGTTCTGTGAGTGATTCAGATAATGTATCTGTAAGACTCTGTTCCATTCCTCAGGGAGCTTCCATCTAGTTATATGTAGAAGAGTTAGAAAAGACAATCTGTTAGCGTATTGTGGGACAGTATGTTAGCAATGTGTGGGACAGAGATTAGAGAGAAGATAGACCAGTAAGGGCTATTGTCAGGAAAAACTTCACTGAGAAGTTAAGCCCTAAGACATAAGCTGTGCTTCAGCAAGTAGAAGACGGATGCTAGGGACAAATGAGCATAACAATATATCTATAATTACCAATTAGAGCAAACAAAGTGAGTACTAGGTTCACCTTTCCTGGGCTAACAGGTAAAAAGCATCCCATTAGAATATGTTCCTGTGTGAGCAGGGGCCCTTCTGCATTTAATAAACATGAGTTAAGCACTTACTATGTGCTGGTCATTGTCTTAGGCACTGGAAGGCATAGCAGTGAACACACAAAGTTCATGCCCTTAGAGGGTTTACATTCCACTAAGAGTGAAAGAAACAAATACTTTTCATGCTAAGCGATAATAAGAGTTCTGGCTAAAAGTGAAGTAGCGGGTGGGGTGATTGTTGGATAGGTGTTGGGAGGGTATTCAGCATACCACAAAGAAACAGTTGCAAAGAAACTATGCTCCCGAGATGTTTGGCCATCCTGCTGCAGATAATAGTATGGAATTCATCTCTTGAGGCTTCCAGTCCCGGAATTCTATAAACTTTGCCTCTGAGCCCAAGTGAATGTTTTATCAATTTTCCTATTGCTAGAAAATGTAATAGTTTTAGAGACCAAGTGTCTTTATCCTGAGTGGTCCTTTTTGTGGCTTCTTTACTGGGGAATATTCAGTAGGCAGTATAGTCATACACTGATTTTCTGATACCAACCAAGTGTTCTAAAATTCAATTCAATTATGACACCAAAGTACCTGGAGCTAGGGTCAGATCTCACGAGTTAAAGCTCAAGGTCCCAAATAAGACTGCCCTTACTTTACACACCAGCCTGAAGTGGGGTTTCCTGGCTATCCACATGTCTGCTCAGTTGACTAAAACTTTAGAGTTTCCCACAATCCCTTCAGGTTCTGTAATTCTCTAGAACGATTCACAGAACTCAGAAAAGCTCTATGCTTATAATGACCATGTTATTATAAAGGATGCACATGAATAGCCAGATGAAAAGTAAATTGAGCAAGGTCCAGAAGGTCCTGAGTGTAGGAGCTTCTGGTCCCATAGAGCTGGGATGCACCACTGTCCTGGTACATGGATATGCTCACCAACCAGGAAGCTCCCTGGAGCTTCAGTGTTCAAGAGTTTTTATCTGGGATTTCATTAAGTAGGCATGTTGATCAAATCACTGGTTAAGTGGTTGAACTCAAAATTTAGCCCCTCCTCTCTCCCTGGAGAGTGCGTGAGGCGGGTCCGTAAGCTCCAAATCTAATTTTGTGTTTAGTCTTTCTGAAATGGCCAGCCCCTCCCTGAGACTGTCTAAATGTCTAAGGGTCCACCATGAATTCACCAACTTAGAGTCAATTCAGATATGTCATAGGGGCTTCTTATGACTAACAAAAGACATTTCTTTGAAAATTTGGAAATTTGGAGAGTTCAAGGATTTTTGAAGTTTTGTGCCAGAAACTGGGACAGAGATCAGATATATTCTTTATTATATCACAGGTAGCAATAATTCTATCTTGAATTATTTCTCCAGCTAATGCTTACATCATGGTTGTATAGTTGGCTGTATTCTATCCAGGATAGAGGAGAAATCGGTTTTCCAATCCTTAGCAAAGAGATGTTAAAAAAAAAAAAAAACATGGTCTCAGGAAAGCTATACTTTGCTATTGGTTTAAAATCTATAAGCTAAAATGTAAGGTAACTGTATCCTTTGTCTCCCTGGCTAATGACCAGCCATGGGACATGGATCAGAAGTTCCAAATTCAGACCTTTGAGCCTGTGCTCCTGCTGGTGAGCTCTCGGATCACCTTCCCTCTGATCTCCTTTTAAGTATCAAGCAGCTATTTAATGCAAGGTTCTCCTGTGTTCTTTTCCCTTTTTCTTGGTCAGTGGATTAGCCAAGATTGATTTTTCTGCATGGCTGGGGAAGGCCTAAGGTTAAAGATAAAAAGGTAGATTCCTTTTAAATGTAATTTAGATTTTTTTTCCCTGGCATTAGTTCTGATATCGACCGCAGAATCACTTTAGTGTTCCAAAAACATTTGGGCCCCAACTACAGCTGCTGGGGCAGGACGGATCTGGGCTCCATCACAGCACAGCTGGAGTGGTCCAGGTGGAGTTGCTGTCAGGTGCCACTCTCGCCCTCTCTCTGTCTGGCTCCTTTTGATTTCTCCGATTCTGCTTGCAAAATGCAACTAGATGTCACACGTGTTTATTTTAGACTATTGTTCTTTCAGGTCAGTGTGCGTTTATCTTTTGCAAACTAAAGAGCTCAAGAGAGAACTGTTTCTGAGTCAACCAAATGACAAAAGAACCGATTGATTCATCCGGAAATTTGTCAGTTCGGTGGTACCTCGGCACAGTGGCATTGTGGGCAGAGCAGGCATCTGATGGATTCAGTTTTTTTCTACTTTTTGCCAGGCTTCTCTTTGGCAGCCAATAGACCTTGTCCAGATGCCATGCCAGATGTGAT